>NW_026112177.1:175000-200185 GCF_024679095.1 Eriocheir sinensis | reverse complement strand
GTTTGTGTGTGTGTGTGTGTTTGTGTGTGTGTGTGTGTGTGTGTGTGTGTGTGTGTATATATATATATATATATATATATATATATATATATATATATATATATATATATATATATATATATATATATATATATATATATATATATATATATATATATATATATATATATATATATATATATATATATATATATATATATATATATATATATATATATATATATATATATATATGTATAAGCCGTTGATAGTGTCTGGCACAAATCTATGATTTTATAACTACCCTCCTACGGTTTCTATCCTTCTGTCTGACTGTCATTGTTCTTCCCCTAAGCTTTTTAACCGTGGTGTCCCGCTGGGCCCTCCTAACTTCCACTCCTTATCTTTTGTTCATTCTTAAGCCGATGACTAATTTGTAAGATTAATTTTTTTTTGATAGAAGGCCAACCTAACATGAACTAAATGATGAGAGTAACTAAGATGATTCCTAGGTTGACAAATTTATCATATGAACAAAGGCTTAAATAAGTAAATTTATTCAGCCTCTCAAAACGAAGAATGCGAGGCGATCTAATAGAAGTGTTAAAATGTTTAAAGGATTCAGTGATATTAATGCGGAGGATTATTTTACAATTGATCGATCAAGTAGAACAAGAAGAAATCACAATTTGAAGATAAATGGCAAAAGATTCTCGTTGTACGAAGCTAAACACTTCTTTAATCGAGTTGTCAATGTTTGGAACTCTCTACCCTGTGATGTCGTTGATAGTACAACAGTTACGGCCTATAAGAATAGATTAGACAAGTATTTTGACTCCAACCAGCAACTAAGATATTACTCATTGTCGTAATAACGTTAAGTTCTTTCGAATACTGGTGTCCTTGTCCGCTTTTATCGCACGGTTAGTGGTAGCAGTAATGGTAGTTCTTTCCTTTTTCCTACATAATTTCCATGCAGTTTTTCCATGCTACATGGTTATTTTTCCTTTCCTGCCAGCTTTGGCTGGAGGGATGGGGGGTGGGGAGGAGCCTTCGCCTTTGCTGTCCTTCACCTTCCACCTTTGATTAGATAGTTAGTGTAGCTTGTCACAAACAGTCTCGTAATGACAAGCAGGTCTGTTGTTGTTTGTTCTTCGTTTGTGTTCCTTTGTGTTCCTTTGTGATTCCAGGCAGGATTCCGTAGACCTCTAACCTCAGACATTACTATAATTTCTGATTGGGGTTAGAAGAATCTGGTGACTTTCAACGCCTCGAAAACTCAATTTCTACAACTACTGACTCGACAGAAGCTCCCAAACACTTATGCCCTATTCTTTGACAACACTCAGCTGTCATTTTTTTCTATACTAAACATCATCGATCAATCCTTAAATCACCCAACTTGAAATTTCATATCTTATCTCTCACTAAATCAGCTTTTTCACTAGTTATTCTCCCCCGTACCGTTGGTTTTCATATACAGGGGCCTTTTTCGCCCTCGAATGGAATATGTATCTCATGTGTGGGGAGGTTCCATTCTCACCACTCTCCTGGACAAAAATGAGTCAAAGGCTTTTCGTCTTATCAGTTTCCCTCCTCATACTGGCAATCTTCTACTTCTTAAATTCCGCCGCCATGTTGCATTTTTTTCTATCTTCTACTGATATTTCCATGCTGACTGCTCTTCTGAACTTGATAACTGCATGCCTCCTCTCCTCTCGCGACCCCGCTGCACTTGATGTTCTACTCTAACTCATCCTATAGTGTCAAAACCCTTTATGCAAGAGTTAACCAGCATCTTGATCCTTTCAACCTTTACACAAGTAAACTTCGGAACAGTCTTCCTTCGTCTCTATTTCCTCCTGCCTCGACTTGAACTCTTTCAAGAGGAGACACCTCGCCACCCGAAATTCACCTCTCATTTTTGTGGGAACGGCGATGAACGGGCCTTTTTTCACACTTTTTTTTTTGTTGACCTTTAGCTGATTCCTTATATATATATATATATATATATATATATATATATATATATATATATATATATATATATATATATATATATATATATATATATATATACTGGAATATGTATGGTAACACCTACTAAGACACCCGTAAGCCTCTCGCGGTGAGGTATATATGTGAAATGAGGAGGGTGCTCTAAGCCCTCCAAAGACCGCTCCCGTGTTGGCCCAAGTCTTTGTGATGGGTATACCACATCTGGTTTCTCTGTTGAAATATTCGCCCTAATTTCGTCCTTTTGGGGTAATAAACTACGTGCATTTGTGTACAACAACAGTAATGTGACTCCTGAGTTATATCAGTTCGCTTGTCGGAGGCGTCGTTGGATACAGAGTTTCTTGTAAGTCGCACCGACGCTACGTGTTGGTTGATCAAGAGCTGCCTTTGCCCGCCCTCGCTTGTAGTTTTTGGAATAGCTTTTCGAAAAGCTTTCAACTGCCTCGTTCTGGAGCCTTCCAAGCCACGCCGAACCAACCTTGTTCAGGTGGAGGCCATCATCGCAAAACAGGTCTGGGAGCTCATTTAAGTGACGATCTTCTGAACCTGCTACTGCATGCCTGCCCCCTCCCGCTGCGCTGCTGCACTCGATATTCCACTCTAGCTCATCCCAATAATGATGACACCCCTTCTGCAAAAGTTAACCAGCATCTTCATTCTTTCATCCCCTTTACTGGTAACTCTGGAGCAGCTTTTATTTACCTGTATTTCCTACTGCCTATGACTTAACCTCTTTCAAAAGGAAATTATCAAGACACCTCTCCACCCAAAATTGAACTCTCTTTTGGCCACTGTTTACTTTTACCTTTTTTACGAACAGCGTTTAACGGGATTATTTTTCTAAACTTAATTCTATCCCTCTGAGTTGCTTCTTTTCCTGTTAAACACACACACACACACACACACACACACACACACACACACACACACACACACACACACACACACTCACACACACACACACACTCTAGAGCCCCGCACTGCAAGGCTTCACGGCCAAACAGGCGGCGTTTAGAGCCCGCTCAGGCCGGAATCTTTCAGTTGACTTAAAGTGGTTACTGTCCCCCCTTGAGCAAGGGGATGGGGTGTATGGTGTGTGAGGTCCTGACAGTACCCAGAGATCGACTAAATGAGCACTTTCTCTTTCGGGAGGGTACCTGCTTACGATTACAAGTCCAACTCGCGATCAGGCTGTGGTGAATCACACACACACACACACACACACACACACACACACACACACACACCGCTCAGTGGCTCAGTCCTTAGAGCACCGTGCTGCAAGGCTTCATAGTCAAACAGGCGGCGGTTCGAGCCCCGCTCAGGCCGGATTATTTCAGTTGACTATGAGTGGTTACTGTCCCCCCTTGAGCAAGGGGGATGGGGTGTGTGGTGTGTGAGGTCCTGGCAGTACCCAGAGATCGACGATAAGGAGCACTTGCTATCGTCGGGAGGGTACATGCTGGCGAAAGCGAGTCCAACTCGTGATCAGGCCGTGGTGAATTACCCCCCTCCCCCCTACACTCACACACACACACACACACACACACACACACACACACTCACACAGCCTTACCGCGGTGCGTGGTAACGCAGCGGCGATGTGTGGGTCCCCGGACTGTATCCCACACCCCGAGCCGCAGTTCGCAGTTCATTGCCATGCGGCTTTTATCCCTGTTTACCAAGGAACAGAGAGACAATCGACTGAGGTTCAGTTTGAACAGGTGCGTGTCGTTTATAGCTATACTACTGCACCCATTCATTCCCATCACTAACTTGATGAGTGATGGGCTCCATATCAACGGATACGCATAAACTATCTATACATACCAGAACATGGGTAAAAGAATTGTCATATGATCCAATAATTTATCATATAAGGTATTCACTTGGTTATAATGCAGCACATCATGCATTTTCACTTATGGTGGGTAGTGTAAAAAATTCAAGGGATGAGGATAGAAGCCACCTTCATATGTGTGTGTGTGTGTGTGTGTGTGTGTGTGTGTGTGTGTGTGTGTGTGTGTGTGTGTGTGTGTGTGTGATTCACCTCTTGGTCTGCTGCGGGTCTCTCTCGAGGCAGCCAGCCGTTCCCCTACGGAAGGAGCTCTCATAGTTCAGAGACCGATCTTCGGGGAGGACTGAGACCACTCGCGCACAACATACCGCGACAACGACGTCACAACTCCTCGCCTTACGTCGCGTACCTACTCACTGCTAAGTGAACAGGGGCTACACGTGAAAGAAGATAAACCTAACTTATCTTCTTCCGCTCGGGGAATCCAACCCCGGTCCTTCTGGTTGTGAGGCACACACTCTAACCACTGAGCTACCAAGTCGTGTGTGTGTGTGTGTGTGTGTGTGTGTGTGTTTTATATATTTTCTTAGCCATGGTTTCGTTGTTAAAGTGGTAGTAATGGATAAAGGTGAATTCTGTCTCCAGCCCTGATAATACGTCACGAAAGGTAAAAGACATATCACTAATGTTGCAATATTGACCTATGACCAAGCAGGCCGTATGGCAAGATTGCCTATGCGGTCGGCATGAGCGTCCGCGCGGTGAAAATGGTGGAAAAGCGGCCTCGCACCACCAACTCCGAGGCAGGGACGGCCGAGGCACTACCACCAACACCACCTGCAACACCTCCCACAACACCGGGCGTATTCGACAGTTTTACCGTAGCTACCATTCGTCGCAAAGTCCATTCAAAGTTCACCGCTAAAGAATTTCTGACAATTGCTTCCCTGACGGAGGAGCTGATGATCGCCGGCATCATCCCGGTGGGAACCTCGGATACGTCGGTGTGGCGACTCTTCCACGATATGGGATTCCGCTATAGGACATCAAAGCGGACTATGTATGTGAGGAAGGAGTCATTGGACATTGTATGCCGGCGGATAAATGCTCCCATGGCACTCAAGCAACACCGGGAGGGAGGGATGCAGGTGGTGTGCCTTGACGAGACATGGTTCACCACCAGGATGCACCACAGCATGGAGTGGGTGGACACAACGCAACCTGCCACAAGCACCACGTACAGCCGTCATGTGCCCCCCGGAGAAGGGGACCTCTTTGTGGTAGTTGCAGCCGGCACCGCTGATGGTTTCGTGGAGGATTCGTTCCTCTGCTACCACACCTAGACAACCAACGGGGACTACCACGGAGAGGTTAACGGGGAGCTCTTCCTTCGCTAGCTGACATCACAGCTCCTGCCATCGCTGGCTGAACCATCTGTGCTTGTATTAGACAATGCGCCATATCACAGCCAGCAGACGGAGGAGAGTTGTTGCCCTACCACTGCCACCAGGAAAGCTGACCTCATTACATGGTTGGAGAAACACAGGCTGCCCTTCCCGCCACACGCGACACGGCCTGAGCTCCTGCTCATGTGCAAACGGAACCGTCCACAGCCACAATACATCGTCGACAACACCATCCGAATGTTGGGTCATGAGGTCGTTCGTTTACCACCAGCCCATCCAGAACTTAATGCCATTGAACAGGTATGGGGGCACATGAAAAGACACGTGCGCTCGTCCTTACAACACTTCACTCGGGCAGATTTGCAGGCCAGGCTGGAGGATGCAAAACGGGGTGTAACGGCAGAGGTGTGGGCAGGCGCGGTTTGCCGATCACAAGGCTTTAAGGAGGAGTACTGGCCCACAGACAACATACACCAGAGCATAGATCCCGTCATCATAAAACTCGGCAGGGATGATGAGGAAGACCTGTTCTTGGAAAGTGACGTAGAGTAAAAGAAAGGTTATGCTATGCACTCATGTTGTCATCACTTGTCACCTCAACATATATCCGCTTCCTCTCAGAATGTATTTTGAACTATAAAATACTCTTCCCTACAACCTGTAGTTATCTTTCCTAAAAAAAGCTAGCCATGGATTAATTTCCATTTTCATTTCTGTCCTAAAAAGGATTTATAAATATATGATATTATTAACAATAATACTAATAAAAATTATACTACTACTAATAATAATATTAACAACAGTAATAATAATATTAATAATAATATTATTAATAATACAAATAATAACAATAATAACAATAATAATAACGGTAATACTACTATTACTATTACTACTACTACTATTACTACTACTGCTAATAATAATAATATTTTTTTTACAATAAAGGAGACAGCTCAAGGGCACAAAAAAAGGAAACAATAATTTAAAAAAAGCCCGCTACTCGCTGCTCCAATAATAGTAATAATAATAATAATAATAATAATGGGTAGGCGGTGGCTGAGTGGCTAGCGTGCTGGGCTCACATTCACGGCGCCATGGACAACGTCGGTTCGAATCCCCACGCTACCACCTGGGATTTTTCAGTCACCGCCGAGCTGGCTAAGACTACCCACATGCTGTCCAGAAGACCGCCCATCAACCCGGACTCTAGAAGAAACCGTCCAGTGAATCGAGAATGAGTTCCGGGAGGCAGCATGAGCCAAACATAACCGGCGCCACTATAAAAAAAACTTGCCTGCGCCACGACGAGCTCGGGCCGACCATCTGGCCCATGAAGAAAGCCTACCGGCACAAAAGGCAGGGATGTAAAAAAAAAATAATAATAATAATAATAATAATAATAATAATAATAATAATAATAATAATAATAATAATAATAATAATAATAATAATAATAATAATAATAATAATAATAATAATAATAATAATAAAACATCTCGAATTCATCATGCTACTGCTTTGGTGCCCATCTCCAATTCTATTTTACGGTAGAGGCTATATATATGTTATGGGCATCTAACGAAGATGAAGGGAAAATTAAAATTAATCCATGAGCTACAAAGGTTATATAGTCCAGCCAGATGAAGGCAGAGAAAGGCACTTTTACGCACACCTCATTGTTGTATGGATAATGCATGCACCAGTGGGAGCGCCATATACCTTTCGTGGGTTGGTGCAAGGTTGAAATTAATTGAATTGAATTGAATTCCATGAATGCGATATATATATATATATATATATATATATATATATATATATATATATATATATATATATATATATATATATATATATATATATGAGAGAGAGAGAGAGAGAGAGAGAGAGAGAGAGAGAGAGAGAGAGAGAGAGAGAGAGAGAGAGAGAGAGAGAGAGAGAGAGAGAGAGAGAGAGAGAGAGAGAGAGAGAGAGAGAGAGAGAGAGATTTACATAGATTTACATAGAAAATCAGACCACACAGACCCCATGGTCCAGACTAGGTGGTCTGTCCTTAAACCTAAGTGATTTTACATTAATCAGAAGGCTCCTAAACGTTGCATTTCTACTCTAGTTGATATTAAGTTGAAGGAAGTGACGGTCGAGCTTATTTTTGAAGGAGTCAATCATGTTACACTGGACCACTGATGGTGGAAGCTTATTCCATTCTCGCACTACAACGTTGGTGAAGAAAAATTTGGTGCAGTCTGAATTTACTTGTCTACATTTGAGTTTTACACCATTGTTCCTCGTGCGCAAAGTGTCATCGATCATAAACAATGTTGATCTGTCTACATTCGTGAAACCATTAAGTATTTTAAAACATTCGATCAGTTTTCCTCGGAGGCGACGTTTCTCAAGAGAGAACATGTTAAGGGTAGAAAGCCTTTCTTCGTAGGATTTGTTGCGCAAGGAAGGGATCATTTTCGTTGCCCGACGCTGAACACCTTCTAATTTAGCAATATCCTTTGCATGGTGGGGAGACCAAAACTGTACCGCATATTCCAAGTGGGGTCTGACTAAACTATTGTAGAGCGGGAGTATTACATCTTTATTCTTGAATAAAAAGTTTCTTTTAATGAAGCCCAACATTCCTTTCGCTTTATTTGCTGCATCGATGCATTGCTGTGAGAATTTGAGGTTTGACGCGATTTTGATCCCCAAGTCCTTGACGCATTGAACGCTTTTGAGTTTAACGCCGTGCATTTCGTAATCGAACTTCTTATTCCTCGTTCCAACTTGAAGGACCTGGCACTTGCTTACGTTAAAGGGCATCTCCCATCTATCCGACCAAGCTGAAATTTTGTGCAAATCCTCTTGGAGGCTTTGCCTGTCTTCGTCAGTGAGAACCAAGTTACCAATCTTTGTGTCGTCTGCAAATTTACTAATGCGATTATTGAGTCCAACATCCACGTCGTTGATGTAAATAATGAAGAGCACTGGGCCAAGAACCGAGCCCTGAGGGACGCCACTAGTGACCGGCGCCCACTCTGAGTTAAATCCGTCAATCACTACTCTTTGTTGTCTGTTGCTCAACCAATTCGCGATCCATTGGTGTACTTGACCGTCAATACCTATTTGCTTTAATTTGTAAAGTAATTTATGATGTGGGACTTTATCAAACGCTTTCTGGAAATCAAGATAGACTACGTTCAGTGATTTGGTTACGTCATAAACATGAAGAGATCGTTATAAAAGGTTAATAGGTTTGATAGGCAGGATCTTTTGTTTCGGAAGCCATGTTGTGAGTCCCCAATTAATGAGTGGCTTTCAAGGTAACTCACAATTTTGTCTCTAATTATGCCCTCAAGTAGCTTACCTACAACCGAAGTTAGACTAATGGGCCTGTAATTACCTAGTACTTTTTTGTCTCCTTTCTTAAAAATCGGTGTCACGTTAGCCTTTTTCCAATCTTAAGGGACGATGCCTTGTCGCAAGAACATATTGAATACGGTTGTGAGGGAGGAGAGTATTTCGCTCTTTGTTTCTTTGAGCAGAGTTGGATATACTTTGTCAGGTCCAGGACTTTTATTTGTTTTAAGTGATTTGAGGGCCTTAAGGACTTCATCGGGTTTTATTTCAAAGTTAGGCAATGCATGATCTGGATTTACATTAGTACTGGTGTTGGTGGTAGTGGTGGGAGGACTGTTATTATTAAACACCGAGGAAAAGTAATTGTTTAATAGGTTTGCAACGTGTTGGCTGTCAGTCACTAGTGCACCGTCGCTGTTTGTTAAGGGTCCATTTCCACTTCTGATTGCCTTTCTGTTGTTTATGTAACTGAAGAAGGATTTCGGATTATTTTTACAGTTGGCTGCAATATTTTCTTCATATCTACGCTTTGCCTGACGCACTAATCTGTTTACTCGTCGCCTCGTCGTCGTCGTCTCGAGAGAGAGAGAGAGAGAGAGAGAGAGAGAGAGAGAGAGAGAGAGAGAGAGAGAGAGAGAGAGAGAGAGAGAGAGAGAGAGAGAGAGAGAGAGAGAGAGAGAGAGAGAGAGAGAGAGAGAGAGAGAGAGAGAGAGAGAGAGAGAGAGAGATGGGGGGGGGGAGGTTGAGGGAGATAGGGGGTAAGGAGTGATAGAGGGAAGGAGGGATCATACAGGTAGGGGGAGAGAGGTGGGTTGGGTCTAGGGAGTGACGTTTAATGCACTATGCAGTCAGAAATTAGCGCAAGGTGTGAAATAAACTGTGTCAAAGTATAATAGTGATCCAACACTTCGTTACCGAAAAAATCCAGAAAATCGAGGTAACATAGCTGCTGAAATGCGTAGTAGGAAGAAAGAAGACTTTGATTATTATAAGTCAGGGCTCATGGGATAAGAGGGAAGGTAGTATTTGATTGGATTAAGGCGTGGATCAGCGACAGGAAACAGAGTGTTACCATTAACGGTAAAAAATCCGAATGGGGTAATGCTACCAGTGGGGTTCCTCAAGGTTCAGTTTTAGGCCCGCTTTTATTCATCATCTACATCAATGACATAGACAATGGAATAACTAGTGACATAGGTAAATTTGCAGATGACACCAAAATAGGACGCATTATTAGGACAGGGGAGGATGCTAGAGCACTGCAGGAGGATCTCAACAAACTGTCAGCTTGGTCAGAGAAATAGCAGATGAATTTTAACATCACCAAGTGTAGCGTACTTGGTGTAGGAACACGTAACCCATTACACGGGTATAGTTTAGACTCCACAGCGATAGGCAGGTCTGAGTGTGAAAGGGATTTGGGAGTGTTAGCGAACTCTGACCTAAAACTAAGGAAGCAATGTATTCGCGCGAGAAATAGGGCTAACAGGGTATTAGGCTTTAATAACAGAACGGTAACCGACAGGAGTGCAGAGGTCATCCTCAGACTCTATTTAGCGTTAGTTAGGCCACACTTAGATTATGCTGTCCAGTTTTGGTGCCCACACTACAGAATGGACATCAACTTGCTAGAATCAGTTCAGAGGAGGATGATCAAGATGATTCAGGGGCTGAGGAACCTCCCATATCAAAATAGGCTGAAACATCTAAACTTACATTCACTAGAGAGACGAAGAGTGCGGGGAGATCTGATAGAAGTATTCAAATGGGTCAAGGGTTACAACAAAGGCGATATAAGTAAAGTACTGAGAATTAGCCAGCAGGATAGAACTCGCATGCAGTAATGGATTTAAATTAGAAAAGTACAGATTTAGGAGAGATATAGGCAAGCATTGGTTTAGTAATAGGGTGGTGGGGGAATGGAATAGACTCAGCAATCACATAGTTAGTGCAGGGACGATAGCTTGTTTTAAGAGTAAACTGGATAGCTACATGGACGAGGACGACAGGTGGCAGTGAGGTGTGGGTGCAGTAAGGTGACAGGGCACTGGTGCGTGCCTAGTACCGCCGGTAAAACGAGGATCATGCCTCTACCTGTAACCCCTGTAACTACACCTCACCCATCGTGAGTAGTGGGGGGGATTCTGGAGCTGCCCTGTGTAGGCCACCCGGCCTCTTGCAGTTTCCCTATGTTCTTATGTTCTTATGTTCTTATGTATCATACGTGTGTATTTTCGTGTAGAGTGTATAAGAATCTTCCGTTAAAGAGCATCTCCAGCTATTGTTTTTTTGTAAGGCCCAAAGGGATGCAAAAATTGACGCCACGGGTGTGCCTTTTTTGAGCTTACAGAACCCTTTCGCCACCCTTATATACCTCATTGGAATTTGTTTATATGCGTTGTGGCAGTTGTCCATCTGCCTATTCACAGGTAAGCAGAATAACACTGTCAACCTGGTCACTAGCATCTTTGCCCACACCCAGAGCCTAACCATAATGGACCTCCACGTGGGCCAAATTTTGTTCCCAGCCTCTTTTTTTTTGTGATGGCAAGAAGTAGTTGACGAGGTATCCCGAACAACTATGAGGATGCCAGCGATGTGATGTGATGATTACTGCAAACATCAGGAAATCGAGAAAACGTTGCGCCAGGCGACCTAGTTTGCCATGACCAATGTCTGCCAGCCCTGTACTTCGGTCACCAGCTATGTATGGTAGAGCAAGTTCTAGACCATCGCTTGTTTAAGGTACTACAAAGGGAAGATGTAAGAGCAGTCGTTGTCATCTGGAGGTCACTCGGCAGCCTTCAACATCAGCTGGAAGTTATGTGATCCACCCCATCTCCGTGATACAAATAACACACATGGATAATGAGCGGCACCACACAAGTTTTCCTGCCTAGTTGTACAACAAATGAGGACAAGACCTCCAGCTGCGAACATGTGACCATTTTGGGCTAATTACGATTATTTTTCTGTGGATCATGTATGCATATAAATAATGTATATATGTGTTAATAAAACACTTCACAATATTACCTAACACTCCCCGGCAAAAATTGATGCTCGTATTCGTCTCACTAACACGTTCTTATATAATGTGCGAAAGTAGGTGCGCAATATTTAAACTCTATTCAGTTAGGGTGTGTCACTTATTATGTAAATGCATCTCTGCACTAAAAAAAAAAAAAAAAAAAAAAAAACGAAACAACGGCTTTCACTTACTTCGTTGAGGGAGAGAATTCCGAGGTTGTAAAAAATAGGAAGAATGATTTGTTGGACTAGAAGGCAGCCAGGAATGACGCCAACGATGGTCATCATAATCTGCGACCCAAAGTAGTACACCTCTGTCGGGTTCCCTGCAGGCGATGTACAAGAAAATTGATGTATTGTGATGTACGATGGAGGGAAACTATTCAATTTACCTAATCTCCCTCCCATACCTGAACACAATATCATATTATAAACACACATAGTTTTTATATATAATATATAATATATATATATATATATATATATATATATATATATATATATATATATATATATATATATATATATATATATATATGGATAGATAGATATAGATAGATAAATGGATAGATAGATAAATAGATAGGTATATATATATATATATATATATATATATATATATATATATATATATATATATATATATATATATATATATATATATATATATATATATATATATATAGATATATAGATATAGATATAGATAGATAGATAGATAGATAGATAGATAGATAGATAGATAGATAGATAGATAGATAGTTAGATAAAGAGAGATGGATAGATAGATACTTAAATGAACGTACATAGAGATAGATAAACATATAGATAAATACATACATAGTTATATATACACGTATGTTGATAGATAGATAAATTGATATAAATGGATACAGATCACCAGTACAGATTCCTTCGCCTTACTCTTTCCTGATCAGCCTCTCCTAGTCGGTTCGGTGAAAGTTTTGCTGGTGGCCTAGACACTTCCAACAGTCTGGCATATTATTTTGCTTCTACCTGCTACGTATTCTATTCTTCTCTCTGTACTTTCGTCTCCAGTTTCCACTCAGACCTTTCAGACCTCTGTTGTAGATGACGCCCTAACTTGAAACAGGTTTAGGGCACTTTTCTATATACCTGTTTCTTTATATTGTTCATTACATTATTCATCATTAGATTGATTTTCATTCATATGCCGATGACTCTATCTTCTTTATCCGAAATTAATTTTACAAATATTTATGTCCTTCAGTCCTTCAGTGACACATTTTTTCATATATATAACACATCGATACAATCTTACAGGTATAGGCCTGCCTTCACAATATGGAGTATGCATCTTTAGTGCTGAAGAAGGGGCTCCGCACTCACAACCTTTTTGGGCAGAGTGGGTGGCTTTTCTCATCAACTTCCTTCTTCTTACTGGGTTTTTTTTTTCTCACATCAAAGGATGCGGCTCAAGGGCAACAAAAGGTGTACAAAAAAGCCCGCTACTCGCCGCTCCCACAAAAGTAAAAAGTAAAGAGTAGACAAAAGAGAGGTCAATTTCGGGTGGAGAGGTGTCTTGATACACTCTTCTTGAAAGAGGTCAAGTCATAGGCAGGAGGAAATACAGACGAAGGAAGACTGTTCCAAAATTTATCAGTGAATGGGATGAAAGAATGGAGATGCTGGTTAACTCTTGCATAAGGGGTTTGGACAGTATAGGGATGAGCATGTGTAGAAAGTCGTGTGCAATGGGGACGCTGGAAGGGGGGAGGCATGCAGTTAGCAAGTTCAGAAGAGCAGTCAGCATAAAAATATCGATAGAAGATAGGAAGAGAGGCAACATAGCGGCGGAATTTAAGAGGTAAAAGGCTGTCTGTAAAAGCATCTGTGTGGGGAAGAAGAACTGGCAGAGAAGATACAAAACGCCCGACCTCGAGGAAGCTGATTTAGTAGGAGAGGAGATGTGAAGTTTCCAGTTGAGATTTTAAGTTAAGGATAGACCGAGGACATTTAGTGGACAGCTGAGTGTTGTCGAAGAATAGGGGATAGGTGTTTGGAAGATTGTGTCGAGTTAATAGGTGGAGAAACTGGGTTTTTTGAGGCATTGAAGGACACAAGGTTCCTTTTACCCCAATCGGAAATGATTGCAAGGTCTAAGGTTAAGCGTTCTGCAGCCTCCGGTCTGGAGTCTTGTAATTCCTGTTGAGAGGGTCTTCTGTTGAAAGAAGTTGAATAATGCAGAGTGGAGTCATCATTGTATGAGTGGATAGGACAGTTTGTTATGGAAAGAAGATCATTGATGAATAACAGGAAGAAAGTGGGTGATAGGACAGAGCCCTGTGGAACACCACTGTTGATAGGTTTAGGGGAAGAACAGTGACCGTCTACCACAGCAGAGATAGAACGGCCGGAAAGGAAACTGGAGATAAAGGAACAGAGAGAGGGATAGAATCCGAAAGAGGACAGTTTAGATAGACTTCTTCCCCTAATATTCTGCCACATTTTTCCCCTCTTACTAACATACACTATAATTATCATGTTACCTGCTCTTCTGCCCCTGCTAATAGCATATTTCCACCCTTACCATGATCCGAATGGACACTACTTTCTATTCCAGCTCATGACATTACTCTTTAATTCCCTCACGCAAAACTCATCAATTTAACAGATATGCATTTTTTTCATCAAGTTCATTGGCAATCTTTGGAACAAGTTTCGTGTACCAATATTTCTTTCTGCTTTCTTTTTTTTTTTTTTACGTGCTCGCCAATATTATCTCCGGTAGGTTTTCTTCAGGGGCCTGGTAGTCGGCCCAACCCTGTCATGGCGCAGGCAATTTTAGTAATGGCGCCATGTATTCTTGGCTCATGCTGCCCCCCGGAACTCATTCTTGATTCACTTGGACGGTTTCTTCTAGAGTCCGGGTTGATGGGTGATCTTCAAGACAGCATGTGGGTAGGCTTAGACTACTCGGCGGTGACTGGCAAATATTAGATGGTAGCGTGGGGATTAGAACCCCCGTCGTCTAGCACGCTAACCACTCAGCCACCGCCTACCCTAATGAATTCAACACCTAAAGCTATGTAGCCCTATATATTTACTTTCCTGTCTATATAAAGCTTTTGCATCAATTTAACAGGAAGCTTCATAAGCACCATATATATCCACTTCTGATCTATCTAATCGCCAGTATGGGTTTCGCAAGGTGCGTTCTACTGGCGATCTTATTGCTTTCTTAAGTGACACCTGCTCATCCTCTTTTAGCAGTTTCATTGAGACTTTATCAGTTGCGCTAAACGTATCGAAAACTTTCGATAGAACCTGGCACAACTCCTTACTTTCTAAACAACCCTCATACGGATTATATCCTCCTCTCCGTATCCTTATCTCCAGTTCCCTTTCCGGTTGTTTTTATCTCTGCTGTGGTAGACGGCCACTGTTCTTGCCCTAAACCTATCAACAGTGGTGTCCCACAGGGCTCTGTACTATCACCCATTCTCTTCCTGTTATTCATCAATGATCTTTACATAACAAACCGTCCTATCCACCCATACGCTGATGACTCTGCTCTGCATTATTCAACTTCTTTCAACAAAGGACCGTTCCAATATAAATTTAAAGACTCCAGACTGGAGGCTGCAGAACACCTAACTTTAGACCTTGCAATCATTTCCAACTGGGGTAAGAGGAACTCCGTGACCTTCAACTCATCAAACACTATTTTTACAAATATCAATTCGACACAAAAAAACTTCCAAACTCCTATTCCCTATTTTTCGACAACACTCAGCTGTCACTTTCTGCTATACTAAGCATCATTGCTCTATCCTTAACTCAAAATTTTAAATAGAAACTTTACATATCTTCTCTTACTAAATCAGCTTTCTTGAGGTTGGGCGTTTCTTCCCAGCATAGATGATGTCCATATATAAGGGCCTTGTCCGCTCACGTATGGAGTAAGGATCTCACTTGTGGGGGTGGGGGCTCCACTCACATAGCCCTCTTGGACAGAGTACAGTCAACGGCTCTTCGTTTCATTAACTCCCCTTCTTTCACTGACAACCTTCTACCACTTACGTTCCGCTGCAATGTTGCCTCTCTGGCTTCTACCGATATCTTCATGATGACTACTGTTCTGAACTTGCTCACTACATGCCTCCCTCCCCTCCCGCGGCCCCTCTGCACTCGACTTTCTACTCCTTCTCACTCCTAATACTGTCCACGTGCCTCATGCAAGAGTTACGCAGTATCTTCATTATTTTATACCTTCCGGTGGTACACTCTAGAACAGCCCTCCTTTATCTGTATTTCCTCCTGCCTATGTATGACTTGACGTCTTTCAAGAGAGGAATATCAAGACATCTCTTCTTCCGAAACTGATCACTCTTTTGATGGACCAGCGCTTGTAGGATTTTTCTTGTTTTACACCTTTGATTTTATTGCCCCTATTTGCAGTAAGAAAAAAAAAGCGCCGAATATCTAGTCACCTCTCCAACCAGTTAAGAATTTCGAACTTCGATAATATTTTACTTTTTCGTGCATGGAGAGCAGGCTAAGTACTGTTCCTTTGCTGAATATATGTTTTTATTTTTTAAGTGAGCAGCAGCCTCAGTGGTTTCGTTACCTCGCTGCTGTATCCTTGTTCTGGCCTTAAGCACAAGCCAGTTTTGATATTTTTATCTAATTAAGTAGACGTTCCTTCTCCATGGCGCCACTATAAACACTTGTCTGCGTCACGTCGGGCTGAGGCCGACCACCAGGCCCCATCTAGAAAGCCTACCGGCGCCATAGGCGAATACGTAAAAAGATAAAGAAAAAAAATCAAATTTGAGTGGGAAGCAAATTATGATCTTCCTTTTCTCGATGTCCTAATAATATTCTTAAAACTAGTAAGATTTTCAGTTTCACAGTATCACGTGGATGGATAAGCCTACCGGCGCTATAGGCCATATGTAAAAAAAAAAAAAAAAAAAATACGTAATGTAACACCAGTGAGTGCCGGCGATCGAACCCGTGCCTAATTAGAAGAGGTCAGGGCAGCAAACCAAATGAGTCCCCGATGAGCTATAAGGCCAGAGCGCCAGCGGTCACTTCTGCGGACTATACCTGATACCCCAGCTCCGCAGAATAGACATGAAGACGACCCGCTCACACTCGTAGACTCACTTGAGTCGCTTCTAATCAACCCGAAGTAGCACATACAGTTTATATCTACATTATATGATTAGAGGAACCGCAGTAACGCAATGAAAAAATCCCGTAATGTATCTCCATTGAGTGCCTGGGATTGAACCAAAGCCTTATGAGTAGAAAAGACTGCTGTCCTGACTTCTGCTCAGAAGGCAGAGGTTCGACCTCCGACATTCAGTGGAGATACAATGCTGAGGTGGGTGCTGAGGAGGTGAGTGACGGCGCCGCGTTCAGGAGGACGCGAGTTCAATCCCCGCCCGGTGCCACCAAGCTGTGATTTTTTCAGCCGCCGCCGAGTGGCTGAAAACTACCCACATGCTGTCTAGAAGACCACCTATCAACCCGGACTCTAGATTCTAGGATTAAAGATGAGCTCCGGGAGAGCAGCATGAGCCAATACAAGATGGCGCCACTATAAACACTCGCCTGCGCCAGAACGGGCTGGGCCGACCATCAGGCCCCACCGGGAAGAAGTCTTGGGCCGACCATCATACCCCACCGAGAAGAAGCCTACCGGCGCAATAGGCCGCGACGTAAAAAATAAAAAAAAAAAAAAAAAAAACTGGATACAATTCACTGTGTTCTTGCAGTTTCTCTAATGTAATTCATTCATACATTATTTCTCCTGTCATGTCTCCATAAAATGGTTTGTCGTGTCATTAATGCTTCTCAGAGGCTTAAGAATTTCCAGCCCTCAATACTTGCAAAAATAAAATGAGTACTATTCGATAATTAGAATGTTCCGACTGGTTTATAAAACAAGCATATTTATATGTACAGAAAACACACTTTGCACCCAGACTCCCAACCATTAGAAAAAAATGTTTTTAACCTTCTATGCGTCGGACTTGCAAGCCATCACAGCACAAGCTTGATGTTATTATAGGAATTAAATTTACTTCCGACATTAAAACCATGTTAGGAAAGAACAAAAGTAATGTTTCCTTCGAAGCTGGGGGTATAAAATTCCCTGTAAAGATTGAGAAATAGTTTACCTAAACGAAACAGATAAGGATCTAAAAACGCGTATAAACATCGGCATGCCATTAGCGGAGGAAATGATAATCATGTTCTTTTCAAACATGGGGGAAGGATAGGTTATAGGATATCATGTGAACATAGGCATCTATTGTATTATGTAATGATTACAAATAACGTCATATTACCGAAGGGATCTGTTTTAAGAAGCACAAGTTTAACTTAACGAATTTAGTTTTCAGTTACATCCACTTATGATTCACATATGGTTTAGATGTTTCTTCCCTCAAGTTTAATCCCCTCATCCGTCCACCGCAGCTTGAGGGAGGGGAGGTGACCCGACTCTGTAACTAAGTGACAAACAAATGGAGAGCTCCTATTTCTCTTCTCCCCCTCCTCCCCGCCATCTTATGTTTATCCGTCCACCAGTCCATAAAATGACATGTATAAACATTCCTCATTAAGTCTTCATCTCTTGTCTTTTATCACTGAAGATGGTGGCAATGTCCAGCGAAACTCTTAGGTAAAATTAAAAAGTTTCCTTTTGCAAGTGTTTTTTTTTTTTTGTTTTTTTTACAACAACAGAGGAAACAAAAACAGTGTATAAAAAAAGCAGGCTACTTGTCGCTCCAACAACAGAGGATAGTAGAGTGGCCAAAAGAGAAGTCAATTTCGGGTGGAGAGGTGTTTTGATAGACTCTTCTTGAAAGAGGACGAGTCATAGGCAGGAGGAAATACAGACAAAGGAAGGCTGTTCCAGAGTTTACCAGTGTAAGGCATGAAAGAGTGTAGATGCTGGTTAACTCTTGCATAAGAAGTTTGGATAGTATGTGGATGAGCAAGAATAGAAAGTCGTGTGCAGCGGGGCCGCGGTAGGGGGGGAGGCATGCAGTTAACAAGTTCAGAAGAGCAGTCAGCGTGAAAATATCGATAGAAGATAGAGAGAGAGGCAACATGGGGGAGGAATTTTAGAGGTAGAAGACTATCAGTAAGAGGAGGAAAGCTGGTGAGACGAAGAGCCTTACGGCCATAGTGTTAGACTTCCCCATTCCCATCCCATCCCCATCCCTTACCCGTGGCCATTAACCGTAGTGTAAAGCGTCCCCATGCGGTTGGGGTTGTTTTACGCTACCCCGTGAGGGTGCGGATGGGGTGGGAAAAGTGTTGACTCCGCAGGGTAGAGAGCAGGACATCTTCGGGTTTTCCTTCGTATATTTCATGAGTAAATAGTATTCTATTTGATATTATAGAAGGACATATATTGAAAAGCATCAGGATATTTGTATGACTGATATTATATCGCAAACTTTGCTAAAGTTAATATATATTTTTTAGTTTGTAAAGACTCTGATGTTTCCATTTGATTGTAAACGTACAGTTATTCCTGAAGATTCCTTTATAATTGTCCGCAAGAATGGCAAAAGACGGCAGATTGATGACTAAATATGGCATTATTATGGGAATACTTAACATATACCATAAAAAAGGGCATTTCTTGGCGACCACCTTGATTTAAGACAAAAATGCCACCAATGGCACGACCTGGCAACCCCGGTGTGGCTGCCCAGGTGTGTGACGAGTCATGGAGACCAACCTGTCTCATAAATTAACTTACTCGCGTTACTTGTTATTTACTTGTAGATCAACAACGCTATTGTTTTGTTTTATGATATATATTGTATGTGAATACAATGGTGTGTGAAAAATGCATTATTTATTTCGTTTTCTGTAATTATTGGTTTGGAAGTGCTGCCAACATTATTATGACGTGCGGATTGGTCCTCATATCTGTCCCGGGGATGGGAAGGTGACGGGGCGGCTTGTCCATACCTCATTCCCGCGTATGGGGATGGGGACGGGTAGGGAATGGGGACGACTAACACTATGACCGTTAGACTCCACTCTGTTCAGAAGAGCTGTGGAAGTGGAGCCCCCCACACATGAGATGCATACTCCATACTCCCTGTAAATGGATAGCAACTGTGCGGGAGAGAAGAACTGGCGGAGACGATACAGAAGGCCCAACCTCGAGGAAGCTGATTTAGTGAGAGAGGAGATGTGAAGTTTCCAGTTGAAATTTTGAGCTAAGGATAGACCAAGGATATTTAGTGTTGGAGAAGGTGACAGCTGAGTGTTATCGAAGAATAGGGGATAGGTGTTTGGGAGATTATGTCGAGTTGATAGGGGGAGAAATTGGGTTTTTGATTTACATAGATTTACATAGAAAATCAGACCACACAGACCCCATGGTCCAGACTTGGTGGTCTGTCCTTAAACCTAAGTGATTTTACATTAATCAGAAGACTCCAAAACGTTGCATTTCTACTCTAGTTGATATTAAGTTGAAGGAAGTGACGGTCGAGCTTATTTTTGAAGGAGTCAATCGTGTTACACTGGACCACTGATGGTGGGAGCTTATTCCATTCTCGCACTACATCGTTGGTGAAGAAAAATTTGGTGCAGTCCGAATTTACTTGTCTACATCTGAGTTTTACGCCATTGTTCCTCGTGCGCAAAGTGTCATCGATCATAAACAATGTTGATCTGTCTACATTCGTGAAACCATTAAGTATTTTAAAACATTCGATCAGTTTTTTCGAGGCGACGTTTCTCAAGAGAGAACATGTTAAGGGTAGAAAGCCTTTCTTCGTAGGATTTGTTGCGCAAGGAAGGGATAATTTTCGTTGCCCGACGCTGAACACCTTCTAATTTAGCAATATCCTTTGCATGGTGGGGAGACCAAAACTGTACCGCATATTCCAAGTGGGGTCTGACTAAACTGTTGTAGAGCGGGGTATTACATCTTTATTCTTAAATAAAAAGTTTCTTTTAATGAAGCCCAACATTCTGTTCGCTTTATTTGCTGCATCGATGCATTGCTGTGAGAATTTGAGGTTTGACGCGATTTTGACCCCCAAGTCCTTGACGCATTGAACGCTTTTGAGTTTAACGCCGCGCATTTCGTAATCAAACTTCTTATTCCTCGTTCCAACTTGAAGGACCTGGCACTTGTCTACGTTAAAGGGCATCTCCCATCTATCCGACCAAGCTGAAATTTTGTGCAAATCCTCTTGGAGGCTTTGCCTGTCTTCGTCAGTGAGAACCGAGTTACCAATCTTTGTGTCGTCTGCAAATTTACTAATGCGGTTATTGAGTCCAACATCCACGTCGTTGATGTAAATAATGAAGAGCACTGGGCCAAGAACCGAGCCCTGAGGGACGCCACTAGTGACCGGCGCCCACTCTGAGTTAAATCCGTCAATCACTACTCTTTGTTGTCTGTTGCTCAACCAATTCGCGATCCATTGGTTTACCTGACCGTCAATACCTATTTGCTTTAATTTGTAAAGTAATTTATGATGCGGGACTTTATCAAACGCTTTCTGGAAATCAAGATAGACTACGTCCAGTGATTTGGTTACGTCATAAACAGTGAAGAGGTCGTTATAAAAGGTTAATAGATTTGATGGGCAGGATCTTTTGTTTCGGAAGCCATGTTGTGAGTCCCCAATTAATGAGTGGCTTTCAAGGTAACTCACAATTTTGTCTCTAATTATGCCCTCAAGTAGCTTACCTACAACCGAAGTTAGACTAATGGGCCTGTAATTACCTGGTACTTTTTTGTCTCCTTTCTTAAAAATCGGTGTCACGTTAGCCTTTTTCCAATCTGAAGGGACAATGCCTTGTCGCAAGGACATATTGAATACGGTTGTGAGGGAGGAGAGTATTTCGCTCTTTGTTTCTTTCAGCAGAGTTGGATATACTTTATCAGGTCCAGGACTAATTATCAGGTCCAGGACTGATACAAGGTTCCTTTTACCCCAATCGGAAATAATAGCAAGGTCTGAGGTTAAGCGCTCTGCAGCCTCCAGTCTTGAGTCATGTAATTCCTGTTGAGAGGGCCATCTGTTGAAAGAAGTTGTATAATGCAGAGTGGAGTCATCAGCATATGAGTGGATAGGACAGTTTGTTATGGAAAGAAGATCATTGGTGAATAACAGGAAGAGAGTGGGTGATACGACAGAGCCCTGTGGAACACCACTGTTGATAGGTTTAGGGGAAGAACAGTGACTGTCTACCAACGCAGAGATAGAACGGCCGGAAAGGAAACTGAAGATAAAGGAACAGAGATAATAATAAAAACCGTAAGAGAACAGTTTAGAAAGAAAAGACTTGTGCCAGACTCTATCGAAAGATTTTGATATGTCTAGCGCAACTGCGAAAGTTTCAACGAAACGGCTAAGAGAGGATGACCATGAATCAGGTTAAGAGAGCAAGAAGATCACCAGTAGAACGCCCCATGCGGAACCCATACTGGCGATCAGATAGAAGGTCAGAAGTGGAAAGGTGCTTTTGAATCTTCCGGTTAAGGATTGATTCAAAAGCTTTAGATGGACAGGAAAGTAAAGTTATAGAGCGGTAGTTTGAAGGATTGGAGCGGTCACCCTTTTTAGGCACAGGGTGCAAGAAGGCGTACTTCCAGCAGGAAGGAAAGGTAGATGTTGACAGGCAGAGGCGAAAGAGTTTGAACAGGCAGGGTGTCAACACGGAAGCACAGTTTTTAAGGACAATAAGAGGCACTCTATCAAGTCCATAAGTCTTCTGAGAGTTGAGGCCAGAGAGGGCACATCATTCCGAAGAATCTTAATGACAGGCATAAAGGAGTCAGAGGGGGGATGAGTAGGAGGAATATGCCCAGAATCGTCCAGAGTGGAGTTGTTACAGAAAGTTTGAGAGGAGAGTTCAGCCTTAGAGATAGATGAGACGGCGGTGCTGCCGTCGCGGTTAAGGAGAGGAGGGAAAGATGAAGAAGTGAAATTGGAGGAGGTATTTTTGGCTAAGTGCCAGAAGTCACGGGAAGAATTAGAAAAGCAAAATTTTGACATTATTTATTTATGAAAGAGTTTTTGGTAAGTCGAAGAATATATTTGGCACGATTCCGGGCAAAAATATAAAGATCATGGTTAGCAGGAGTGCGAAGGCTCTGGTACCTTTTGTGAGCTGCGTCTCTATCTTTGACAGCACGAGAACAAGTGTGATGAGGAGTAGAAGAAGTACGTGGAATGTGTGCCTCCATTCCAGAGACAATCATCTCTGTGATGCGCTGGGCACACACAGAGGGGTCTCTCTCCTGGAAGCAGTAATCATTCCACGGGAAATCGGAAAAGTACATCCTCAGGTCGTCCCACGGAGCTGAAGCAAAATGCCAAAAGCATTGCCTCTTCGGTGGGTCCAGAGGATGTGCAGGAGCGATAGGACAGGATACAGAAATGATGTTGTGATTGGAGGAGCCCAACGGAGATAACAGGTTGACAGAGTAAGCAGAAGGGTTTGAGGTAAGGAAGAGGTCTAGTATGTTGGACCGGTCTCCAAGACGGTCGGGAATACGTGTAGGGTGCTGAGCCAACTGCTCTAGGTCTTTGAGGAGTGCAAAGTTGTAGGCTTGTTCACCAGGTTGGTCAGTGAAAGAGGATGAAAGCCAAAGCTGGTGGTGAACATTGAAATCTCCCAAAATGGAGATTTCAGCGAAGGGAGAGTGGGTCCAGATGAGCTCCACTCTAGAGTTCAAATA
Source organism: Eriocheir sinensis (assembly GCF_024679095.1). Taxonomy (NCBI): domain Eukaryota; kingdom Metazoa; phylum Arthropoda; class Malacostraca; order Decapoda; family Varunidae; genus Eriocheir; species Eriocheir sinensis. Next base: position 176,874 of record NW_026112177.1, on the reverse strand, counting down.
GTCAAAGAATTTTACATAGTTAGTAGAGTTAGGTGAGAGATAAACAGCACAGATGTATTTAGTAATAGAATGACAATGAAGTCTTACCCAGATGGTTGAAAACTCTGAACAGTCAATGTCGTGGGCACGTGAGCAAATGTTGTCGTTGCGCACGTAGGCGCAACATCCAGCTTTGGATTGAAATTTAGGATAGAGATAGTAGGAGGGAACAGAGTATATAGAGATTGATGTCAGTAGTCTCAGAATCCTGTGTTTCGGTGAGGTTTAGAGGAGGAGAGATGGTGTTCCACGAAATGAAAAGTAGAACGAAGACCGCGAATGTTGCAGTAATTGATAAGAAAGAGGTTTGGAAATTGGTGCTGTCATGAAAAAAAATGTATCTCACTGATAGTGTTTATACCATTCTACCTCCGATCATGCGTGTATCACCTGCTTTGCTTATCTGGATGAAGGTGAAGATTGCATTTGTTTTCGTGTGCCTCATACTGACTGCTAACCATAAGAAAGTATATTACCTTAGCTTGAATAAATAAACATTATTTAAATTAAAATATAGACAGTCGGTCCCGAACATTACATACCTAATATAGATATCGCAGAGAATATTCCACCCAAGAGAGATATTGCCACGGGATATGGAGACATGTCTCTTCCTCCCAGTAGAAATTCTTGTGTGCTTTCCCTCCCACGGCTCTTGATAGCACTGTACACTCCAATCGCTGTCGACAAAACCAGCATAGTGCAAAATACGACGTAGTCAAAGACGGAAAATCTCGCTGCAACCATATCGCCAGAAGCCAACATGCTTTCTTCAGTGTTGTACATGTTCTGTGAGAAAGAAAGCAATAGTAAAAGATAATGTAATGTAAACAGGAAAAATGTACATAAATAAATGATTCAGGATTATTTAGAGAATCTAAGAAATTTTGTTAAATAAATGCATGAAACTTATATGATTTATAAACACTGCAACATTAAATTTTGAAATTCCCCATAGTTAATCACATTCTACTACAGGTAAGTGGTTATGAATCTGGATTATCCTTCCGAGATGCCCTGCTGGTGAATAACAATGAACTTTTGATTTCGAAAACTGACAACACTTCTGAAATATTCTGTAATAAAAAGAATGATTAAAGGTATTCTCCGGGACCTATCTTTTCTTATCAGTTTCAAACAACATTTTCCTTAATGATTAAATGTTTGATTTTCATCTCCAAGGTGGAAATATTCTATGGGAGAGTGAACCCTCATTCTGTATTATATACATTATCATATGCCCTTTTGACACTTCCATAAAGTTCCTTTGGCGCGACCTTCAACAGCGTTTCGAGTAGCCCAAAGAATCATTATCACTATGTCAGAGTCATCTTGCTTCAAATTGCAGATCTTTAACTGTCTTTTCTATATTCAACATCTAGCTAACATCCAAATGATTATTTGGTATTCACTTCTCCCGGATCATAATTCGTAAGGATTTTCCTCCCCTCTGGTGAAACGGTAAAGATCAGGTGATGGAAACCACATCGTGCCGGTTCCTTCTGTTTGCACTTAACGAATTTTTGTTATAAGGGTAGAATGATTATTTCTTTCAAAGGGTGCAAAATGGTTAAACTTTTATCTATAATCTTTTAAAGTTAAATTTACAGTCTTTTTATTCCATATATTCGGGGTTACTTTTATACTTATATATATATATATATATATATATATATATATATATATATATATATATATTGAATACTAGTACTACTACTAATAAAATAATAATGATAATAATAAAAATGATAATATTAACATTAATGATAATAATAAAAAAACAAATGCTGCTAATAGAACTACTACTACTGTTACTACTACTACTACTACTACTA
>NW_026112177.1:142500-172500 GCF_024679095.1 Eriocheir sinensis | reverse complement strand
GCCTGTGCCTAAGAAGGGTGACCGTTCCAGTCCCTCAAACTACCTCCCTATAGCTTTACTTTCCTGTCTAACTAAAGCTTTTGAATCTATCCTTAACCGGAAGATTCAAAAGCACCCTTCCACTTCTAACATTCTATCTGATCGCCAGTATGGGTTCCGCAAGCGGCGTTCTACTGGCGATCATCTTGCTCTCTTAACTGATTCTTGGTCATATTCTCAGCCGTTTCGGTGAAACTTTCTCAGTTGCGCTAGACATATCGAAAGCCTTCGATAGAGTCTGGCACAAGTCTTTGCTTTCTAAACTGCCCTCTTTCGGATTCTATCCTTCTCTCTGTTCCTTTATCTCCAGTTTCCTTTCCAGCCGTTATATCTCTGCTGTGTTCAACGGTCACTGTTCAACCAAACCTATCAACAGTGGTGTTCCACAGGGCTCTTTTCTATCACCCACTCTCTTCCTGTTATTCATCAATGATCTTCTTTCCATAACAAACTGCCCTATCCACTCATATGCTGATGACTCCACTCTGCATTATTCAACTTCTCTTACTTACATGACTCCAGGCTGGAGGCTGCAGAACTCTTAACCTCAGACCTTACTATCATTTCCGATTGGGGTAAAAGGAACCTTGTGTCCTTCAGTGCCTCAAAAACCCCCTTTCTCCACCTATCAACGCGACACAATCTTCCAAATATCTATCCCTTATTCTTGGACAACACTCAGCTGTCACCATTTTCAACGCTAAACATCCTCGGTCTTAACTGGAAACTTCACATCTCCTATCTCACTAAATCAGCTTCCTCGAGGATGGGCGTTCTGTATCGTCTCCGCCAGTTCTTCTCCCCGCACAGTTGCTATCCATATACAGGGGCCTTGTCCGCCCTCGTATGGAGTATGCCTTTCACGTGTGGGAGGGCTCCACTCACACAGCTTTCTTGACAAGAGTAGAGTCTAAGGCTTTTCGTCTCATCACCTCTCCTCCTCTTACTGATAGTCTTCTTCCTCTTAATTTCCGCCGCCATGTTGCCTCTCTTTCTATCTTCTATCGTTATTTTTACGCTGACTGTTCTTCTGAACTTGCTAACTGCATGCCTCCCCGCCTCCCGCGGCCCCGCTGCACGCGACTTTCTACTCATGCTCATCCGTATACTATCCAAATCCCTTACACACGAGTTAACCAGCATCTTCACTCTTTTATCCCTCACGCTGGTAAACTTTGGAACAATCTTACTTCCTCTGTATTTCCTCCTGCCTTCGACTTGAACTCTTTGAAGAGGAGGGTATCAGGACACGTCTCCTCCCGAAATTGACCCCTCTATCGGCCACCTCTTTTGATTCTTTTTAGGAGCCGCGATTTCTTATTATTGTTTCCTTTTTTGTGTGAGTTTGAGCTGTCTCCTTTGTTGTAAAAAAAAAAAAAAAAACGTATTTGTGTGTTTATGTGTTTTGATTGATATTGAAGGTACTTCTCCAATAGTATATTTGAATGTATGTGTACACACAGACAAAAAAAAATGACACCTCTCTTTGTAAATCCCAATCTCTTATGCTTGCATCGATTATGTGTTACACAAGTTAACGAAAATGTAAAAGTTTGCATCATACTGTATAAAGAGATCATATTCAGTCGAACTATGTCCTTTTACGTATCTACAATTAATGCCATTTTAGATGCATAAAAACACAGCGGGCTCTGTATGTACAAATGTAGCGAACTTTTATATTTCACAGCATGTAAGTTATATAGGTAATACTGAAAATAGCAAGATATATTGTTGAATAACATATCAGGCTTTTACGAATATTATATTATCTATTATATTTTCTGACAATATATTACTGGAATCCTCTTAATTTGCACTGACACAACCATATGTGTGTTTGTATACCTGAAATGAAAGTATGATCAGATTACATGTAGTGATGATACAAGATTGTTGGGTGTGTTTGTATTGTATATTATCTATGCATGTCGGCATGTTTTAGGTTGCTATAGGTGATTTTGTCTTTTTATGTTACTCAAAAACATTCAAATACATTATTAAAAAATAGCTTGAAACTATGTTACATCTTACTTTTTACGCAATTACGAACTAACAATGCGCTCATACAACATCTATGCTCAAAGTTCAAAGCACTCAGCCCAACGACCCTTTTGCCCATTCATTTCTGACACGAGGCTGCCACCTCCTGTTCGAGGAACACTCATTGAGATGCATTGTCCGCATTTAGATGGTCTTCTGCATCCTCAGCGGGAGTCCTTGTCTCTCTTCAGGAAAGTTTAGGTCCTAAGTGACAGAGCTCTATATTGGTTCCGATTCCCAGCGAGCCTGGTAACGCCATCCTTCTCGATATTTTTCAGCGTCTTCACCCCCGTGGCAAATCCACCCCTTGATAGATGGCGCTCTCAAATGCAGTACTCTGCATCTTCATGAGTTTCTCATTCAAAGATATCCCACAGTTCTACAGGGTCCTCAAGGGTCCCGCTCATACTGAACAGTTTTGAGACTGTTACTACATACTGACCCGCCATGCCATTCCATGCCATGCCATGCCATGCAAGATGGCGCCACTATAAACACTTGCCTGCGCCACAACGGGCTGGGGCCGACCACCAGGCCCTACTACGAAGGCCTACGGCGCCACAGGTGAAGACGTAAAAAAAAAATGTTGACATATTACCCGTTCCCGCAGTGCAATGAGTAGCCTTTCTAACTAAGAATGCGCAGGCCCGAGTTCGAATCCCGGCCTAGGCAGTCGACATGTAGCCCTTCCAGCTGTTCATCCTTTCTCTCGGGATGCTCAATAAATGGGTACCTGGAGAAATCTGGGAAAGATCAACTGTAGTAACCAGGTTGTTGCGTTGGCCCTGCGTCGAGTTTAGGGTTCCTTCCCACCACATTTTCAGAGGGACAGAGGGACGGGGATGAACACCGCCACTACGCGCAGTCTTAGTGTATGCTTTCAACATTTACTTACTGCATATTCATGAACACAAGCCAAGTCTCTCAGTCTCTCAAGGTGGATCACAGCATTGAAGTATCTCGATATCCTTTTTGACAAAAAGCTTGAATGTTGCAATAACATTCCTATGATCAGTTTCGATGAACTCAGCAGTCCGGAAAATCATATGATTGTGGAGGATCCTCCAACGATGTGGGTATGGATGAGGTATTCATAGTAACCCATCCGTCAATGCTGTGACAAGTCCAGCGGTACACATCTGGTCGCAACACTTGTCCATCCAAAATGCATAAATTTTGGCATATGTACACGATATGCATTGTAGCTCAAGACTGGTTACAAATTTGCATACTCGTTATCGTTGGCTCCGTGTGATAACTATCAAAACTTTTTCGTCAGTAATATATTTGAATGTTAACATATAAAAAAGAACGCACACGTTTTCGTAGGTAAACCCAAAACATGGCGATTTGCATTGATAATGTATACTGTATAGTGTATAATGTATAGAAGCACACGAAAGAGAAGCATGTATCAAACAATCAAGAATTCATACGGGAATGGAAAATAGAGTTTAATTAAGCGAATGAACAATATTTTGATATCAGTTACCTTTATCTCTTTTCAGATACATAAAAAGGCATATAGTTATGTAACTGAAAATGATAAAATAATAATAATCTGTTGTGTGTAAGTCACATAAGTTATACTCGAACTACCCTGAAATACTATTTAAAAGGAGCAAGACTAGTTCGAAAATTACCTTTTTTTTACAATAAAGAAATTAGCCCAAGAAAAAAAAAGCCCGCTGATCAGTTTCTAGATAGAAGTTAAGAAAGGTGACCAAAAGAGAGTGCAATATTTTTTTTTTTTTCCGAGGAAAGGAAACAGCTCAAGGACAAAAAAAGGAAAAAAAAATAATGAAAAAAGCCCGCCAATCACTGCTCATAGAAAAAAAAAAGAGTTCCAAGGAGTTTCCGAAAGAGAAGTTAATTTCGGGAGAAGTGTCCTGGTACTCTCCTCTTGAAAAAGTTCAAGTCGTAGCAAGAGGAAATACAGATGAAGGGAGATTGTTCCAAAGTTTACCAGCGTGAGGAATGAAAGAGTGAAGATGCTGGTCAACTCTTGCGTAAAGGATCTTGGACAGTATAGGGATGAACTTTAGTAGAAAGTCGTGTGCATTGGGGCCGTGGAGGGGGGAAGGCATGCGGTCAGCAACCTCAGGAGAGAAGTCAGCATGAAAATATCGATAGAAGGTAGAAAGAGAGGCAACATGAAGGCGGAATTTAGGAGGTAGAAGACTGTCGTAGGAGGAGGGGAGCTGATGAGACGAAGAGCCTTAGACTCTACTCTGCCCAAGAAAGCTGTGTGAGAGGAGCCCCCTCACACGTGAGATGCATACTTCATACGAGGGCGGACAAGGTCCTTGTATATGGATAGCAACTGTGTGGGGGAAAAGAACTGCCGGAGATAGAAGAGATGTGATGTTTCCAGTTAAGATTTTGAGCTATCGATAGACCGAGGATGTTTGGAGTAGAAGAAGGTGACAACTGAGTGTTGTCGAAGAATAGGGAATAGGTGTTTGAAAGATTGTGTCGAGCTGATAGGTTGAGGCATTGAAGGACACCAGGTTCCTTCTGCACCAGTCGGAAATGATAGCGAATCCGGAGGTTAAGCGTTCTGCAGCCTCCCGTCTAAAGTTTTCTGTTGAGAGGGTCTTCTGTTGAAAGAAGTTGAATAATGCAGAGTGGAGTCCTCGGGGTATGAGTGGAGAACACAGTTTGTTGTGGAAAAAATATCACTGAAGAATATCAGAAAGATAGTGGATTGGACAGTTTGTTGTGGAAAGAATATCATTGATGAATATCGGAATGAGAGTGGAAGACTGGACAGAGCCCCGCGGGAGATCACTGTTGATAAATGTAGGGGAAGAACAGTGACCGTCTACCACAACAGAGGTAGAACGGCCGGAAAGGAAACTAGAGATTAAGGTACATGGAGAAGGATGGAGTCCGTGGCTTATAGTCCGGTTGCCAAACCCCAGATTTTTGATTTTTCAGTACATGCAAAAGTGTTTACAAAGTATTTTTTCTCCTCTCCTGTGTTCTTTAAGAATGTTCGGTTGATGTCTCTTATCATCCATGGCAATCAATATGCAAATTAAATTATTAATTAAAATGTGAAAAAAAAAATTTTGTTTTAGTAATATTATAGTATATATACATGATATTGGTGTAATTTGTCTACCCCCAGGTTTGAATCAGATTAAACGATTATTTCATTGTTTATTATTATAATAATATATTGTGCCGACTATAAGCATATTAATTGCCCAAAATGTTGTTTTTGTCAATATCTCGTCAATTATACAACACTATGGTACAAACTCTTGGTGGTTCAATCTCATTTTTTGAGGGTAAAAGGATCAAATTAAACCATTTTCACAGCATTGATACACATACTACTTGCTAAAGTCAACTTTTTTTTTTTTCGGAGTACAGAAGAACATACTGCTATAGGTCCACCATTCATTCAAGATCACAGTTGTTATACTAACACACCACACCGTCACCTCCATCCATCGTTACCTTACCCAGATAGACAGACAGACAGACAAAAAAACAGGTGATCTACAACTTATAAACAGCAGGTATAGGTCCATCATCCAGTTAAGATCACAGGTATCTATACTAACACACCACACCGTCCCTCCATCTACACCCCAGCCCCCTTGACCACCACAACATAGATGGCGACTTGACTAGAATGCTAAGTTTTCAGAGCTACATTCAACATTCATGGCTTTCTTCGTCACTGTGATTGGCTTATAACACTAAGGGAGCGCCTCAGTCCTCAAGTAAGTCACCATCGACTCCTCTGTTGTGCTCATTCTGGCAGTGCGTCCCCGTGACATCCACAAAACATTGTACATCGCAAGGAGCTGTATAGCATCCACACATTGCAGTCGAACATGGTGTATCAGTAGAACAGAACAGCCACACCTAATCATTTCAGCACTTCCGGTGGAGCAACCTGCAGTCTGGTTGCAAAGTAACTGGGTTTTAAGCACCTAGCACGCTCGTCACGTTCCCATCCGAACCGGACAGGATCTAATGCTGGAGGTTCTGATTGTAGGCTGATTTCAAATGGCAGTCTGTATGTGTGCCCGCTTTACGTTCTCTTCGAATGCCTCTTTAGTGCCTTTTAGGTGGGAGTGACTTAAGCTCTGGGGCTTTAGTCACATTTTTCACCCATCCTTCGCGACCAGACTTCTCCACGGACCTCAGACATGTTCGATGTCGTCATTTTTTCGACCCCGTGCAGCATGCCATGAATGTTGTCGCTTCGTCAATGACAGCACCTATGTCCTCAGATAATACGCCCAATTTGTTCAGTTGCAAACCACTCTTAAGGACTTTAATGACGGTGCTTTTTCCTACCCCAAAGTACTGAGCAACCGTGTCGCAACCTGAGAGGGCATGGGCGGCTGGTAGTTGTGAAATTATCTGTCGATGTTCATTTACAGTTGCCCCAATGTCTACAGTAATTCGTTCAGCACTTGGTCCTTCCATTGTGAGACGACAGGTCAGGTTCAACTTTGCGTAATAGTGAAGCAGGAAAACGAAAACGTCTGTATCCTCACTGACGATGTTGATTCTTTTCGCGCCATTTTCAGCTGCCTTAACCATCTGCTGTATGATTATAACATCTGCTTCTTCATGGCAAGTCATGAGATCTTCCCTGTGGAAGACAATGCCGTCCTGAATTACAATTGGTACAGAGGCGGCAGAGGTAATGACCAGACTGTGTTCATTCGGAAGTGCTGGAAATGATTAGGTGTGGCTGTTCTACTGATACACCATGTTCGACTGCAATGTGTGGATGCTATACAGCTCACTTGCGATGTACAATGTTTTGTGGATGTCACGGGGACGCACACTGCCAGAATGAGCACAACAGAGTGATGGTGACTCATTTGAGTACTTGAGGACTGAGGCTCCCTTAGTGTTATAAGCCAATCAGACGAAGAAAAGCCATGTTGAATGTAGCTCTGAAAAAAACTTAACATTCTAGTCAAGTCGCCATCTATGTTGTGGTGGTCAAGGGCTTTGGGGTGGAGATGGAGGACGGTGTGGTGTGTTAGACCCTGTGATGGATACCTGTGACCTTAACTGGATGATGGACCCATACCTGCTGTTTATGTTGTAGATCACCTGTTTTTTGTCTGTCTGTCTGTCTGTCTATCTGGAGGTGACGATGGATGGAGGTGACGGTGTGGTGTGTTAGTATAGACAACTGTCTTTACCGGAATGGTGGACCTATACCAGCTGTATGTGATCTGTAACGACTCCATGAAAATTAAAGTTGACTTTAGCAGAAAGTATGGTGTAATCAATGCTGAAATGGTTTAATTTGATCCTTACTCAAAACATGGGGTAGACACCAAAATTATGTTGTTACCATGTATAGTTGCCGAGATATTGACAAAAACAACATTTTCAGTAATGGCGGCCTTAATATGCTGAGTCGGCACAATATATTGGCATAAACAATATTGAAATGGTTTAATCTGATTCTTTACCCCTCAAAACATGGGGGTAGACACCAAAATTATGTTGATATCATGTATAGTTACCGAGATATTGACAAAACCAACATTTTCAGTAATGGCGGCCTTAATTTGCATATTGTGAGGATTGCCCAAGGATGATAGAGTGGCATCAACCGGATTCTTAAAGAGCACACCTCAGAGGTATGGAAACAGCAAAAAAACTTTGTACTGACCTTATTGCACGCTTTTCGGTCCCTGCCACTAGACTATTACGTTATATCTAGCGAAACTGACAACGTTTCACCGAAACGGCTGAGAGAGGATGAACAGGTGTCATGTAAGAAAGCAAAAAGATCACCAATAGAAAGCCCCTTACGAAACCCATACTGGCGATCAGATAGAAGTTCAGAAGTGGATAGATACTTATGAATCTTCCGGCTAAGGATAGATTTAAAAGCTTTAGAAAGACAGGAGAGTAAAAATATAGGACGGTAGTTTGAGGGATTGGAACTGTCACCCTTCTTATGCACAGGCTGTATGTAGGCGTACGTCCAGCACTAAGGGAAGTTAGATGTTGAGAGGCAGAGAGGAAAGAGTTTGACCACGTAGGGTGACAGCACGGAAGCACAGTTTTTTTAAGTACAAAAGGAGGCACTCCATCAAGCCCATAACCCTTCTGAGGTTTGAGGTCAGAAAGGGCATAGTAAACATCATTCTTAAAAATCATAATAGCAGGCATATCGGAGTCAGAGAGGGGATGAGTAGAAGGAATAGGCCCAGAATCGTCCACAGTGGAGTTTTTACTGAAAGTTTGGGAGAAGAGTTCAGCCTTAGAGAGAGATGTGACGGCAGTGCTGCCGTCATGATTAAGAAAAGGAGGAAAAGATGAGGAAGTGAAATTGGAGGCGATATTTTTGACTAGGTACCAGAAGTCTCTGGAAGAATTTAGAGAAAGCAAGGTTGCGGCATTTTCTATTGATGAAAGTATTTTTGTTGAGTTACAGAATACTGAACTGCCTTGTATCTCTGATAGCATGAAAACAAGCTTGATTAAACCAAGGCCTTTTTAGCACGCGGGGTAGAGAAAGTACATGGAAAGTATGCCTCCATTCCAGAGACAATCAACTCAGTGATGCTCTGGAAGCAGTAATCATTCCACGGGAAATCAAAATAGTACATCCTCAGGTCGATCCACCGAGCTGCAGCAAAATGCCAGAAGCATTGCCTCTTCGGTGGGTCGAGAGCCTGTACAGGAGCGATAGGACAGAATATTGAATTAAGGTTGTGATGGGAGGAGCCCAACGTGCTGAAGGATTAGAGGTTAGGAAGAGGTCTAAAATGTTGGAAGGTGGTCTGGAATATGTATAGGGTGCTGAACCAACTGCTCTAGACCATTGAGGAGGACAAAGTTGTAGGCTCGAGGGAGCTGATTTAGTAAGGGGTGAGATGTGAGGCTTCCAGTTCAGATATTGAGCGAGAATGTTTAATTAATGTAGAAGGTGACAAATGAGTGTTTTCGAAGAATAGGGTACAATGGTACACCAAAAAATTACGGATGGAGACGTGTCTTGATACTCCCATCTGGAAAGAAGTCAAATCGTTGTCAGGTGGAAATACATACAATGAATAATTATTCCAGAGTCTACCAGTGAGGACGTAAGAATGAAGATACAACATAGCGGCGTAATTTCCGAGCAAGAGAACTGTCAGTAGGAGGGAGCTGAAACAAGGTACATTTTACAGTACTCTGTTTAAAAGGTCTGTATGTGTATCCCACATAAACATGAGATGAATGCTACATACAAGGGCAGAGGATTCTTTAAGAAGAAAAATAAAATGGCGAAAACGATACAGAAGGCCCACCCTCGAGAGAGCTGATTTAGAGAGGAGATATGTGGCTTCTAGTTCAGATATTGAGCGAGAATGTTTAATGTAGAAGAAGGTGACACTTGCGTGTTGTCGAATAATAGGGTACAATAGTACACCAAAAAATGATGTACGAAAAATACATAAAAAAAGCCATTATGAAAGCAATACACACTTCTGGAAGTAATATTTTTTGTTTGCAACGCATCTATAGAGAAGTGAAAACAAAATACAACACGGAAACAAGGACAACGAGAGAGAGAGAGAGAGAGAGAGAGAGAGAGAGAGAGAGAGAGAGAGAGAGAGAGAGAGAGAGAGAGAGAGAGAGAGAGAGAGAGAGAGAGAGAGCTATGCAGACACAGACAGACAGACCAGTAGATAGACAAACAGCAAGGTATATAGACAGACAGTATGTGATTACTCACTCCAACTCAACTTATGCATAATTACCTGCGTTTAAGAATGGGTAGTAAAGTTGGTTATGCGGATAAACTTTTTCTTCTCTTCAGGACAGAGTGTGTGAAGCGACTAGCGCTGCTGGGAGTAACTCAAACAAAGGACATAATTTTGTGGACTGAAATTTGATGTCATGCTTTCCTTATTATGCTGAAACATGCCTTTGTGGTATCTGATGAACCGACTGTGCCCTAAATACTGGCGTTAGACTCTCTCTCTCTCTCTCTCTCTCTGTTATCATAATTTTTCTTTAATCCATCTTCCTTTTTCTATTCACTTTTTTTCCGTCCTCACTTCTCTTGCCCTTAAATCTCTTCTCTCCTTCCTCTCTCTTCCCTTCTCTCACCTCTCCTCTTTCCTTCTTATTTCGTCTTTTCTTTTCTCCTGTGTCTCCCCTTTCCTTCCTCTCTCCTTTTCCCTTCCTCCTTCTCTCTCTTTCCTTCCTCTTCTCTCCCTTCATCCCTCTCCATTTCCCTCTTCCTTTTTCTCTTCATATTGCTTTCCTTCTCCTCTTTCTACTCCCTTTAGCTTATTCCTCGTTTCTTTTATCATTATTACTTGCCTTATTTACCGTTCTCCCTCCTCCTCCTCCTCCTCTTTCATTTCCTGCCCCGCCCATCTATCTCATTCCATTTTTTTTAACAGGAGGAGGAGGAAAGGGAGAGATAATTATTTGGAGAGGAAGAGGAAGTAGGGAAGTGGAAGTGTGCGAGAGTCAGGAATTGAGGAGAATGAAAAGATTTAAAGATAAAGGAAAAAAGAAAGGCAGTAAGGAAAGAGAGAAAGGAAGGAAGGAAGAAAGGCAAAAATGAAAGAGAGAAAAAAAGAAAGAATAGAGTAAGATTAGAGAGGAGGAAGACAGGAGGAACACTACAGCAGACCAGAATTAGATCAAGTGTCCCTTTCTCTCCTCCCACTTAAACAAACCACACGTTCACCGTCGCCATGGTAACCAGAGCCCAGATGACGCATTACAGTGTCCTAATTGCATCACACTAAGATTGGAGAGGTAAAGAGTGGCATGAAGCACTCCAAATCAACATCATTTAACGCAAGTGCCTGCACCGTGCCACCGACGCCTCAATCCAACGTACAAGATTGCACATTGTAATTCCGTTTTTTGACACTTATACCACTGCAGAAAGACATCATTAATTAACCATTTCAACGATAACCATAAATGAATCTACAATTGAGGTGGAGGAGACAGTTTTTGGGTCGAAAATATGCAAATATAAAAGGCTGAGTAGGGCAATCTCGCAACGACGGATCATATGCCTCCGAGGGTTGTGCACTTTGCTTGTGTGTGTATGTGTGTGTGTGTGTGTGTGTGTGTGTGTGTGTGAATTTTATATCTAGTTATATATCAATCCACGTGAGTGTTTGGTGTTTAAATGATGCGTGATTGACTGTTATCAACTTGTGGAGGCATGAAGAACAAATTGACATGACGAGAATCCATCAGAAGCACGTCATTTAGAAGCAACTAGTGGCCTTCCTTGTGTGTATTCGTGGACACTTTTTTACTTTACGTGATGTCGTGAAACGTGACTGACTTTGATGATCTCGTAATAGTGTGAAAAACAGTTTGACACTAGAGGAACTAATTGCAAGTTGATAATGATGGACAGGTTACAAGTAGACAGGTGAACCTTATTTCTTACTTGACGTGATAAGATTAAACCTCACTGACTTTGATGATCTCGTGAAGGCGTGAAGAATAGTTTGGCACTAGAGGAACTAGTTACAAGTTGATAAGAATGGACAGGTAACTGGTGGACAGGTGAACATTATTTCTTACTTTACGTGATGTCGTGAAACGTAATTGACTTTTATAAACTCGTGAAGGCGTGAAGAACATTTTGGCACCATAAGAACAGATTAGAAGCTCAAGGTAACACGTGGACAGGTAACACGAGAGCAGGTATGACACGACCATTTCCTTCGTCACCTACTCACCTTTCCTCCCCAGCGATGACCCCGCGTGGAGAGGCTAACTCGTGACCTTTCGGATGACCGTGGATAACTCAAGGATCATTACGGGTCAGCTGGTAAGGTAAGAACACTAATGCCTTGATGATTAAGGGTTTGTTAATGAGTGGTGTTCTGTCATTTCTTGTATATGTACGAGTCAGTTGGACAGAAAACAACACTACTACGATCACGAAGTGTTTGATAAAATTAGGTTGATGATGATGATGGTGATCAATGCTTGCACCTGGTCGAGTTAGTTGGACAGGTAAGAGCATTACTACGATAATAAAGTCTTTGATATAACTAGTGGTTGATGCTGAGTGTGTGGTGCTTGCACCTGTGCGAGTTAACAAGGCAGGTAAAAACACTATGTACTTTACTGTGGCTATCTATTTGTCTTTGTTTTATTGATGTTCGATAGTTAGTGGCTGATAATTCATTGTGCGACTGTTCCGCGATGCTTTACTACTACGACTACGGAATGCTGTTTTAAATTAGTTCTCGTTGGCTCATTCGCACCTGGGCGAGTTAGAGAGCAGGTAAACAAAACAAGATATTTATACATACTAAAAATAATTAGGTTACCTTTAAAACACACAAAAAAGCTAAAGCACTTTAAGGTTCAGTAGGAATCAGGCGGCGGATGCTCAACCGGTCATATCTCAACATTTGGTCCTAAATCCGCCATTGTGGTTGCAAGTGCTGCCCCGTGCGATGTTCAAAAAACGTCCTAGGCGCCATCTTGTGACGTCAGGTCGTCCCTCAGCCTGACTGCTTGGAAGCGGGGCTAGATGCTAGATCCGATCAGTAGGGATGGGCAAGTACCGTTAATTTAAGTACCGGTAGTACCGGTACCGAAAACTTAAGTACCGTTAGTACCGGTACCGGTACCGGTACCCGAAGGAGTTTTTTTTTTCTTAATGACTTCTGATGAAATTCCCATATAAATTTCCTGTAAAGAAAACTCTCTCTCTCTCCTTTAACTTAATATCAACTAGAGTAGAAATGCAACGTTTAGGAGCCTTCTGATTAATGTAAAATCACTTAGGTTTAAGGACAGACCACCTAGTCTGGACCATGGGGTCTGTGTGGTCTGATTTTCTATGTAAATCCATGTAAATCTCTCTCTCTCTCTCTCTCTCTCTCTCTCTCTCTCTCTCTCTCTCTCCCTGAATGAAGTGAATATTTATTTTTTCGATAAAAAAATAGCATGTATAGTTATTATGGATGTACTCGATCATAGTCTAATAATAATAACAATAACAATATTTATTAGCAACCTAAAAAAGAAAAAGAATCGGACATCAAGAATTATCCAGTAACTCCAATAAATAAATAAAATAATAAAATAATGGAAACGGGAGCTGTGATGGAAACGGAAAGCAGGACAAAATGGTGGGAACTTGGGGAGACGGTCATGGGCAGTGACTCAGCGATACTACACACAGAGGCCCATACCATTATGGAGGCGGGCGAGCGCCGAGCGTCACTAAGATCCAAACGGTACCGGTACTGGCGGCAACGTGCGCAGTGTTGAGTGATTCCGCCACAAGCTTCCCGGAACCCAAGTGATCATGAGGCTTCGTGGTATCAGGTACCGGTACCGGGTACCGCGAGGAATCGATTCTTCGCGGTATCAGCGTGCCGGTACCTGGTATCGGTACCTGGTACCGCGAAGCCTCGCGATCCGCCGGGTTCCGGGAGAGCCAACTAATGATCACTCGGCACTGCGCATTGCCGCTAGTACTCGGTACCGTTGGATCTTTAGTGGACCTCGGCTTAGTGACTCGCCTCTGTTAGCTCTCGCCGCATGTAACGGTGCCCTTGCCTCCGGGTCCACACCTGCACCACTGCCAGTGATCCCTCACTTGCACTCCCTCCCCACCGCTTGTGATGCCGTCTGCTTCTTCCTCCACCGTTTTCAGGTTCTGCCTCTAGCACCCACTTCCACTGCTTTGTGATGCTGGCCGTGCATCCAACTCCACCTCAGTGCATGTGAAGCTGCCTCACCATCCACCCCTGCACGCTACAGCCTCAGGCCCCTATGACAGCAACCTCTTGCCCTCCCCTAACCTACTCCAGCATGACCCATTTAAACCAAGGAAGAATGGGGATGATGGTTTCACCATAGTCTCACACAAAAGCAAGCGGAAGGGAACGCCTTCACCCCTGCATCTCCGCTCCTCCCTTCCCTTCCAACAGTGACAGTGGCCCCCTCAGCCCCACCAACATCCAACTATCCTTGCTTTCAGGGTACCCAGCACAGGCCGAGTTCCTCAGCCATGACGCCGTGGCAGCCCTGAGACGAGGAACCTCTCTCAAGACGCACAACCGCATGGGTCGAGACTTCACTCAGTCACTCATTCCGCTCGGTACAGGAAATCAGCTTTCGCCTCCTGGAGGAGACAGCCAACGATCCTGTGGCCTCCATCACGGTGATAAAACTCGCTCCACAAGCCCAGGTGACCAAAGGTATCGTCATGGGATACCCGTGCACTCCGTCTCCTCTCTCCATCCTCCAGCGCACCATCCCCAGGTAGAGGAAGCGGTGCGCTGCCAGACTTCATGCCACAAGGACTGGGACACAAGGCAAGTGCTGGTAACTCTCAGAAGCCCCTTTAATCCGTCTCTCACCCTAGAGCAACTGAGGGAACAATTCTGCCTCCGCCCCTATAAAAATTGCCCCGAACCCCTACGATGCCACCGCTGCCAGAAGTTTGGACACCACCGGGCGACTACAGCAGGAACCCGATATGCGGTGTGTATGCAGTGGGCAGCACGACACCCAGAGATGCCTCACCCGCTACTAAAGCCAAGGAGGATGTAATGCACTGCCCAAATTGTGGAGGCCCCCCACCATCGCCTGAGATAACTTCCTGTCCAGTGAAGACTGTCACACTATCCACCATGGCAGGGAACTCCAGGTCGACTGGGTAAAAGAGCAGCAGACAACTACTGTTTCCAGCACCTCCAGGCACTTTTGTGTGGGGACAACAGCAGTCCTCAAATCGCCCATCACCACCACCTCCAACCCAGGCCGACTTCCCAACTACCGACTGCAACGACTCCGACGCCTACGCCACCTCTGCCGCCTTCAAAACAACCCACACCATCGACACACTCCAGCAACAACTTCAGCAACACCGTCTGCCACAGCACCCTGCCTCTTCCACCTCAGGAGCCCCTGTTCACAACAGCAGACCTCAAAGAGTTTGGGAAGCAACTGGCCCTGGGAGTAGCCACCAGCATTGCCCAACTCTTAGGGAAAGATGTGGATCAGGACGCCCTGGAAAAGGCCATGGAGAAGACGGTGACGAACGCAATGGAGACGCTAATCTCAAAGCGCTCGACAGCCCTGAAGCCATCACCTGTCCGGGTAATGAGAGTCCGCATAGAGTCATCCTCCCTTCCACGCACCTACAAGACACCTCACCGCCCACCCAGCCAGCCTGCACCAGGACCCCAGACCCCAACCCAGGAAAAAACCCAAGGCATTACCATCCTTCAATGGAACTGCCTTGGAGCCTACTCAAGCTACCAACACTGATGGAAACTGGGAAACTGGGAAAACATCGATGTCTTCATGCTCCAGGAAACACTGCTCTTGCCAAAACCTCCATTCCAAAATTCCAGGCTACAACTTTCTACTGCCCAGAATACAACTACTGTTTCCCCAGCACCTCCAGGCACTTTTGTGTGGGGACAACAGCAGTCCTCAAATCGCCCATCACCACCACCTCCAACCCAGGCCGACTTCCTCCAACTACCGACTGCAACGACTCCGACGCCTACGCCACCTCTGCCGCCTTCAAAACAACCCACACCATCGACACACACTCCAGCAACAACTTCAGCAACACCGCCTGCCACAGCACCCCTGCCTCTTCCACCTCAGGAGCCCCTGTTCACAACAGCAGACCTCAAAGAGTTTGGGAAGCAACTGGCCCTGGGAGTAGCCACCAGCATTGCCCAACTCTTAGGGAAAGATGTGGATCAGGACGCCCTGGAAAAGGCCATGGAGAAGACGGTGACGAACGCAATGAAGACGCTAATCTCAAAGCGCTCTCGACAGCCCCGGAAGCCATCACCTGTCCGGGTAATGAGAGTCCGCATAGAGTCATCCTCCCTTCCACGCACCTACAAGACACCTCACCGCCCACCCAGCCAGCCTGCACCAGGACCCCAGACCCCAACCCAAGGAACAAAACCCAAGGCATTACCATCCTTCAATGGAACTGCCTTGGAGCCTACTCCAAGCTACCAACACTGATGGAAACTGGGAAACTGGAAAACATCGATGTCTTCATGCTCCAGGAAACACTGCTCTTGCCCAAAACCTCCTTCAAAATTCCAGGCTACAAATCCTTTCTACTGCCCAGAATAAATGGGGCCTCACGTGGGTGTGCCATTCTTGTACGACACCACATAGCATGCCAGGAGCTAGCAGCACCACCTCACTGCGGCGACCGGGTGGAAGTCCAAGGCGTGATCATTCAGCTGCACTCAACTCCACTAACCCTCTTCAACATCTATGCGCCACCTCAGTCTACACCTGAATTGGGAGAACTCTTCACAGTAGCCAGCGAAGAACCAACCTTCATAGGGGTAGACTTCAACGGCCACCACCCTCACCTAGAGTCTCCCTCTCCACCCAACACAGCAGGCCGACACATCGCAGAGCTGCTGGAAGAAGCACGAGGAGTAGCTCTACTGAACGACACCGCTCAGCCAACTCACATCATGGGCGGGCGACTCGACCTCTCCTTCATCTCCACACCCTTACGACCTGTGGCCTCCTGGTCTGTCCACCCCACCATCACCAGCGATCACTTTGGTGTCACCACTCACCTAGCCTTTGACAACTTGCCCCAACCCCAGCTGCCTCCTCCTCGCTACAACATCAAGCGAGCTGACTGGAACGCCTTCACCTCTGCCTTGGAAAGGGCACTCACAACTTCACCTGCCACTACTGACCTGGAGGTGCTAGAGAGCCACGTAACGCACGCCTTCCAACAAGCTGCCAGCGAGGCTATACCGCTAACGAGGCTCTCAGGCACCTTCCACAAAGATCACTGGATCTATGGTGAAAGAGTGCGGGAGCTCAACCACCGCCTCAACACAGCCAGGAAAACCTACCACAAACGCCCCACCTCCCCCAACAGGCGTTACTTGCAGGCTGTCGCCAAACACGCTTGCGTCACCAAGCGGCGATTACGAGAAGAGGCCTGGCTCCAGTGGTGCCAGGGTCTGGATGCACACTCCACCCTGGGGGAGATGTGGACCAAACTACGCTCTGTCTCTCGCCCTCGCCCCCTTGTCCACCAACTCACCCTAACCCACAAGAAGAAGCTGAGCGACTATCAGCCAGCTTTGCAGACCGCACTTCGCCCCACCAACTCCCACACACCACCAGGGAGATGCAGGAACTTCTGGCAGCAGGAAGGGCAGCTCTTGTGGAGGAAGCCTGCACAACTCCTGATGCAGCTGACGTTCCCTTCACCATGCAGGAACGGAAGGGCTGCCTCAAACGTGGTGGCGACACAGCTCCAGGAGCAGATGGAATCTCCTATTCCATGCTGAGACATGCTTGCTCAAAGGGCGATAGCACCGTACTACACCTCATCAACCTCTCCTGGTCAGAAAGCCGCATTCCCCAAGCCTGGAAGACAGCAGTGATTCAGCCCATCCCAAAACCCAAAGATCCCGGCTCCTTGCGCCCAATCTCACTGCTCAGCTGTTTAGGGAAGACAGCAGAACGTATGGCACTCCATCGCCTACAGTGGCGAACAGCTGACCTCCACCCATCCCTCTTTGCATACCTTCCACAAAGAGGCGCCACTGACTGTGTAGTCACCCTCCTCACCCACATGCGAAGAGGCCGGGGTATTGCTGTCTTCCTTGACTTTGTGAAAGCATTCGAGCTAGCATCTACTCTGGCATTCCTCTGCCCTTGCTCGCAAGGGGATCGGGGGAAGACTCCTTGCATGGCTGAGAGTTTCTCCATGGCCGTGGAGGGCAAGTCCGCTTCCAGGGACATGTTTCGAGGCGCTTCGACCACGTCAACGGCACACCTCAAGGCAGTATCCTCAGCCCTTCCTCTTCAACGTTCTCATGGAGGAGCTGATGAGCGTTGACTACGGAGAGGGGCTAAGCTCCTCTGCTATGCTGACGACCTTGCCCTTGTCCTGAACCACCGAACCTGTCTCCATCTAGTTCGACACGCCCTTAACCAGCTCAACAGGAAGTGCACAGAACTAGGGCTCAAGATCAACTTTGAGAAGTCCAAGGTCATGGCAGTTGGCATGCCTTCCCCTGAACGGCCCTTCCAAATAGCAAACCAGGACCTCGCCCACACTACCACCCACCAGTACCTGGGTGTCTGGCTGGACAGTCACCTTCGGTTCGGCACTCAGGTACGCTATCTAAGAGAGCGCGTAGCAACTCGCACCAACATCCTGCGAGCTCTGTCCAAACAAAACACGGGGGCATCCTATCGTGTCTTACGCGCCTTCTACACACACGCCATACGGTCTATCATAGACTACTGCGCTCCTAGCCTGTGTTCGCTCTCCCCTGCACTCACAAAGAAGTTAGAGGTGGCACAAAATGACGCTCCGGGTCATCCTAGGAGCCTCGCCATGGACCCGCCTGATCAACCTTCGCCTGAAAGTGGCTTCCCATCACTCCACCATCGCATCCTGGCCCGAACATCCACTGTAGTTGGGAAGTTCATGAAGCAGCAACCACACGGCACAGTCTCCACACAGCTGCTTCATGCCTTCCAGAGACCACCACAAGCCACTCCAGACGGGGACTGGATACATGATGCCGCTGACGCAGTCCGTCACTTGGAAGTGGAGAGGCTTGTCTGCAGTGGCTCAGACCTGCCACACCCTGGCTACCACTCCCCTCCACCCTGGGTTCCTGGTCCATTCCAGATGAGCCTCCCTACCACCTCAGCTCCTAGGGCCTCTCACCCCATCACCTCCGCCAAGAGGCTTTGCAGCGCGTGGCTTCCATGGACGACAGGACTGCCACTACTACACCGATGGCTCGCTGGGCGCCGATGGGTCTGTGGGGGCAGCCTTCGTGTGCGGAACCCAGACAGGACTGTGGCGCCTGCCACCGCAAGTCTCCATCCTGCAGGCAGAGCTGGCAGCCATCCTCTGTGCCCTGCGTCACGCCACTGCCGATATGAACACCACCATCATCATCCACTCCGACTCGCTGTCAGCCCTCAAGGTCCTGCAGGCGAAGAGCGTCAGAGACAACACTCGGCTCATAACCACCATCCTCTATGAAGCCAACACCCTCGTCTCACTGGGCAAGAACATCATCCTGGACTGGGTGCTAAGCCACGTTGGTCTGAGAGGGAACGAGAAGGCTGACCGTGCTGCTGCCACGGCTCGGTCCCTTCCACAGATCACCTTCCCCCTTGCCCCCAGCCTGTCCTACATTAAGAACAAAGCATCCCAGGCGGCCCTCTCACTCACCCGACTAGAACACGAGGCCGTCCTGGTTCAGGGCTGTGCCTCTGCCTCGTGGTACAGCACGGCCACCCACCACAAGCCTGTCATACAGCTCCACCACACCACACCCTCGGGTTTGCCTGCTACGAGGAGGTGGCAAACAAGGATACCCCACCCTGCCCCCACTGCTGGCAAGCCACCCGGAAACCTCTGCTGCACTACATCCTGGAGTGCCCCCTCACCACCCCGCTGCACCCACCCGGCCCACAGCTCCACCCTGACGACGACACGGCTCCCCAGACAGCAGCAGAGCGAGTGAGCCTCACCCAAGACTCCACCCTGGCAGAGGTGGTGGCAAAATTCCCACCTCCTCGATAAGCTGAAAACTGAAGACATCCTCTGACGGGCCCGCAGGCCGTGCCCTCCCCTGGGAGGACAAATCAACAACAACATCTCTCTCTGAATGAAGTGAATATTTATTTTTTCGATAAAAAAATAGCATGTATAGTTATTATGGATGTACTCGATCATAGTCTAATAACAATAACAATATTTATTAGCAACCTAAAAAAAAAATCGGACATGAAGAATTATTAATAAATCCAATAATTAAATCCGAGCAACTGGTACCGGAGCCGAGCAATCTGGTACCGGTACCGTACCGTTTAGCTGGTACCGTTAGTACCGGTACAGGTACTGGTACCTGCCCACCCGTACCGATCAGTTCCGTCCTAACCCGTCGCCATTAAAGGAGTGTTTCCGCCTCATCCACATCTCCACCTCTATACACAATATAAGGTACGTGTTTGCACTCCTACTTACGTATAGCTTTACATTAAGGTGGCAAGAGTCACAGGAACGCCTTTTACGCATGATGTGTGGGTTAGTTGTGGAGATTTAAGTGTAGCCGATTTAGGCGGTGGCTTGGTTGGCATACATCAATATTTTTTTTAATCTCATGAAGCTCTTATAGCCTCCATACATGTGTATAGCTTTATTTCAACGTGGCAAGGTTCACAGGAACGTCTTTCACGCATGATGTGTGCATTAGTCGTGGAGATTTAGGTGTAGCCAATAAGGCTTTGGCTCGGGTGGCTTGGATTAATATTTCTTATCCCATGCACCTGTAATAGCCTTCATACATGTGTATAGCTTTATTTCAACGTGTCAGGGGTCACATAAAGATCGTTCATGCATGGTTTGTGCATTAATTGTGGAGATTTATGTGTAGCCAATAAGGCTTTGGCTCAGGTGGCTTGGATTAGTATTTCTTATCCCATGAAGCTGTAATAGCCTCCATACATGTGTATAGCTTTATTTCAACGTGGCAGGGGTCAAGTAAATGTCACTCATGCATGGTTTGTGCATTAGTTGTGGAGATTTAGGTGTAGCCAAGAAGGCTTTGGCTCAGGTAGCTGTACTCATATTTTTTAAACATGTTTCTTTCTTTTATTATTATTGTTATTTGCTTTACGTCCTCATTTTATTTTTAGATAACAGCAACACTGATATTTCTTATCCTTTTAAGGGCCATTTAATTAGCTTACAATTATGTGTCTTAAATAATTACTGTATGTTCCAGTCCTCTAGTTATGTTTATTTTAGATAACAGCAACATTGATATTTCTTTTCCTTTTAAGGGCCATTTAATTAGCTTACAATTATGTGTCTTAAATAATTACTGTATGTTCTAGTCCTCTCCAGTAATGTTTGTTTTAGATAACAGCAACATTGATATTTCTTTACCTTTTAAGGGCCATTTAATTAGGTTACAATTATGTGTCTTAAATGATTACCGTATGTTCTAGTCCTCTCTAGTAATGTAGTTATTTCTGTGTTTCACAGATGGAGCTTGTTGTGGCATACATTTTCAATCGCAGACTGTGCAGAGAAAGGAGATATCGGGACCCACTCGACCCACTACATGTCAGTGATGAACACCTGTTGCAGATGTATAGATTTCCCCATCAGGAAATCATCAGGCTCTGTGATGAGTTACGCCCCCACCTGGAAAGGAGAACCAGGAGGGCACATGCACTCCCAACACACACCCAGGTTCTGGCTACACTAAGGTTTTTGCGAGTGGCAGCTTTCAAGGTGTTATTGGAAACGGTGTTGGAAATGACCAATCAAGGGCCATTGATAAAGTAACTCGGGTACTTTGTGAAAAGGCCAGTCATGAGATAAAGATGTCAACCACAGCAATAGATATTAATAGAATTTTTAAGATAGTTTTCATGCATTTCATAATGATAAATAATGGATTAATGAATTTTCAACTTCACAGGAGACACTGCATATCCTCTGGAGCCATTCCTGATGACCCCAGTTGCACGCCCGACAACACCTGGGGAGGAACGATACAATAAGTCATCACAGGACAAGATGCGTTGTTGAACGGACCTTTGGGATCCTCAAGTCAAGGTGCAGGTGCCTACATAAGTCAGGAGGAAGTTTGCAGTATGACCCCAAGACTATGAAGATTGCGACTTCTTGTATGCTCCTGCACAACGACTGAGTGGATCGCTGCAGAAGAAGTACCAGTTCAGCCTGTAAGAAACAACAGACTGATTCCTGGTCAAGTTGTCAGGCAGGAAATTATTTGAAACTTCTTTTCCCGAGTATAGGTAGGCATATATGTAGGCCTTGCAGTTAGTAATAGATTACTTTCAAATGTAAACATGCAGAACTCACAGTCGGAGGCTTAAGAACAAAACAAGAAATCATAATGGCCACATGTTCGGCATTCTTGATCATAATTTGTATGGTGATTATTATTAATATGTAATTAATATCAGCTTACACCTGCAGATTGCGTATGGTGCACCGGTGGCCGAGTGGTCAGCGTGTGTACGTGGTGATCCAGAGGACTCGACTCCCACTGCAAGACGCTGAGAGTTTTCAACCATTGACAAGTGGTGGAGGGTTACCAACATGCTGCCCAGCAGATCTTCAGTCAACCCTAACTTCAGCGTCTTTGATCGAGAGGGGCACCATCTCCACACCACACATTCTTGTCACCTAGTATGATACCCTACTTGTCCATCTCACATGCCCCATGTATCTCAGCATTCTGCACTCTTGGCTCCATGTCATCCTCTCCAACTTGTTGCTTCGTATAGCATAACCGGCCTCACATACATAGAAGTGTTCAATATACCTAGGCTATAATATTATATTTAAGGACTCTTATACAAGGTATCGTCCCATACAGAGGTGTCGAAGTAAGTCTGTCTGATGGTAGGCAGGCTGACTGCTGTCGGGACCCAAGCCAGCATGCCCTGGGGGTTGTGTGCGGGAGGAGGAAAGAGGGAAAAGGACAAATGGTGTGTGTGTCATTATCAGGGGTAACCACGGTGGAGTGCAAACACTCAGTAGTTGTAGTCAAGGCTTAATTAAGTTGATGAGTGGTGTTAGACTGAATGAGCAGGTTTTGTACCACATGTTAACGGGAACACTTGATAGGTTTTCTTCGTGTGTTGGTGCTACTTGTTTCTTGTGTTTACATGTTAGTTTATAATTAGACTAAGTTCTAAGTGTTATGAGCGGCAATTTAGTCTTGTATGGCTGAATCCTGTCCCTTGACCCTTAATTCATCATCAGAATCTCTAAACAAATATATTTACCTTAAGTAATATTCTTAAAGTCACGCTACCCATATTATTTGGCAGATGATAATCCTGTGTGCGATAACGGTGCCTTATAAGACTTGGTAAATAAACTACTAATTTTACTTTCTGGTTTAAGTGATCAACAATTAATTCTACTTTGAGGTATAATTAACCAACATTATTAAGGAGTGCCCATGCCAGGCACGACATTAAGAATATTTTTCTGTTGACCAGCAGACTTACTATAGTCAAACCATTTCAAAATGTCTGTTGAGGCAGTGGCTTCTGCAGGTCCTTTCCTCCCTTCTGCTTTGCCACACAGTTCCAATTACCTATTTCCTCTGTTTCCTGTCCCCTCTTTCACAAACTGGGCACCTATAATGCACCCCTACTTGATTAACATTTCTCAGCCCTGAGCATCTCTTTGTGGCACCACTTATCACCCCCTGTGCACAGGGCAGAGTTAGTAGCCATTTCTCTTCCACACCAACTACCTTCCTGTATATATGATTTCTCAATAATTACTTATTTGTTGTGCTGTATTAGCTGTTACATTCTACATCAAGCTGTAATATCTACCCAAGCTGCAGGTTAATCCAATAAAAAAAAAAAGTGAATGACTAAGTCATGTGTTATTATTCCCAAGCTCCATTGGCAATGGCGAGTACACATATAACTGAAGCATATTACACATTCATTGAACACAATTAAAACTAACTACCCTAATCAAATTAAATCTAACCTAACCTGATCTGACCTAATTGAACTAAATATAAGGTAACCTGGCCTTAATGCCTGCTCCCAAAATTAAATAAATGGAAATAAATATGATATCAATTTGCAAAATATACCTGAGGAACAAAAAGAGAAAGAATGACAAGAATTGAACTATGAAACAAGAATTGTTGGCTTCAAGATGACCTCAACTGACTAAGAATGACAATTAAGATCTATGCAATGTAACAGGTCAGAATTGAGTCTTGAAAATGATTTCTGATGATTAAGGATGACATGATCTACTGAATGACAACAATTGTCTGCTTTGAAAATTACCTCAGCTGAAATAATATTGCATGCATTTAACCTTTTTACATCCCTCTCCAACATCCTATTCCATTCGGTCACAACTGTTACCATAATCCCCTTTTCTCTCATATACATCACTCAAGTAGCATGTGCTCAATCATATCGTCACCCCCCCTTTCACCCATACATGAATGTCACACCTTTCTTCCCCCCATCAGGCACCCGTGCTCCCACCTGCCTCTCCCTTGTCCATCGCCCTTGCCAGGCCGGCCCCCAGGACTTGCCTCTTCTGAGCACTGTCAAACCTCTTCCTTAGCTCCCTCATCTCACTCCTCAATGCACGTATTATGCATTCCTGAGCCTCTAACTTCCTCTCGTACCCACACACATAGCATACGTTGTTCACCTCTAAGGCTCTAACCCACACCTCTATGCCGCGCCTGACAACTGCCCCACTTCTAAAATCTTGACCGTCGTTATTTCCAGTACGGTAACCTCCTCTCCGGCCAATACTCACTAGTCTTCCCCATCTTAGCTTGGCTGTACGGACTTGAGGAAATACTGACTCGCGGTAGTTTTCGTCGCTGGCGCCGTTTTTTTGCAATCACCTTCCATGATCCTGATTGGCTGTCTTTTTTGTTTCACTGATTTCCATTGGTTGCAATCACATCAGCTGGTGACCTGCCCGCCCTCTACCGCCTCACTCGTGAACCATAGGGCTGACCCTTAGCACGCCGCGGCGACCGCGCTGTGCATCGCTGCGGAGGACGATCCTAGCGGGGAGCAAACTTGCGACGCGACCTGTAACTTACAACCGTCTCCGGGGATAGGTTACCACCACCTTTGAGCATCCGGCGCCTGGAGTGAGCGGAAGCCCACTACCGCAGCCCACACCACACTGTCATGGCGTCGTGTAACAAGTCCCGCCAAACAAATAAAGCGACTTTGCGCCTGCATGCGCGTCTCGTTCACGATACCTTACCATGATAAATAAATTAACGATCAATAATTATCGCTTAATTTTGTAAATAAAGACGCTTATTGAAGTAGCTATTTAACAACGTGTATAAAAAACGTTGACCACTTTCTTTTCTGTGATCGGTGACCGGAAGTTGGTTTGTGAAGTTCCCATCTCCACAGTCCGATTACCTTTTACAAAGATGATCCAATCTTTGCATTCCGATCACCAATCGCTGTTCCGATCAGATCGGAAGATCGGACGATCGGACTGATGATCGGATGTGCCCAGCTCTGAGGTAATGTGACATAAGTATTACTATTTATTTACTTTTTTTCCATTTCGGATGTTTTACGGGTGCTATTTTAATTTCAGAGTAAACTTCTTAGGTTAATGACATCCAAAAGTTTGCTTCTACAATATCCAGCTTTGAACTACATACACATGTGAGCCCAGTTTATGTACTTGCAGCAGAGTGACACGCTGAGTGCTTAAATAGGAAAGTTATTATTTTTTTTATTTATTAACAGGGGCTGTGTGGAACACCCGCTGGGGCAATGTGGAACACCCTCTAGGGGCAACAGTAGTCGCAGAGCTACTCTGTTGCCAATCAAACAAAACAACTCTCTCTCTCTCTCTCTCTCTCTCTCTCTCTATATATATATATATATATATATATATATATATATATATATATATATATATATATATATATATATATATATATATATATATATATATATATATATATATATAAAAAACAAGGGGAGGCGGTGGCTGAACGGATAGCGAGACGGCCCCGCGTTCAAGAGGACGTGAGTTCAATCCCCGAACGGTGCCACCAAGCCGGTATTTCTCAGCCGCCGCGGAGTGGCTTAAAACTAAACACAAGCTCTCCAGAAGACCACCTATCAACCCGGACTCTAGATTCTAGGATTAAAGATGAGCTCCGGAAAGGCAGCATGAGCCAATGCACGATGGCGCCACTATAAACACTCGCCTGCGCCAGAACGGGCTGGGCCGACCATCAAGCCCCACTGGGAAGAAGTTTTGGACCGACCATCAGGATCCACCGGGAAGAAGCCTACCGGCGCAATAGGCCAAGACGTAAAATATATATATATATATATATATATATATATATATATATATATATATTTTTTTTAGAGCAAAGGAGACAGTTCAAGGGCACACAAAAAGCAAACATTAATAAAAAAAAAAGCCCGCTACTCACTGCTCCTAAAAAGAATCCAAAGAGGAGGCCGAAAGATAGGTCAGTTTCGGGAGGAGAGGTGTCCTGATACCCTCCTCTTGAAAGAGTTTAAGTCGTAGGCAGGAGGAAATACAGATGAAGGAAGATTGTTCCAGAGTTTACCAGCGTGAGGGATGAAAGAGTGAAGATGCTGGTTAACTCTTGCATAAGGGGTCTGGACAGCATAGGGATGAGCATGAGTAGAAAGTCGAGTGCAGCGGGGCCGCGGGAGGGGGGGAGGCATGCAGTTAGCAAGTTCAGAAGAGCAGTCAGCGTGGAAATATCGATAGAAGATAGAAAGAGAGGCAACATTGCGGCGGAATTTAAGAGGTAGAAGACTATCAGTATGAGGAGGAGAGCTGATGAGACGAAGAGCCTTAGCCTCCACTCTGTCCAGAAGAGCTGTGTGAGTGGAGCCCCCACACATGAGATGCATACTCCATACGAGGCGGACAAGGCCCCTGTATATGGACAGCAACTGTGCAGGGGAGAAGAACTGGCGGAGACGGTACAGAACGCCCAGCCTCGAGGAAGCTGATTTAGTAAGAGATGAGATATGAAGTTTCCAGTTGAGATTTTGAGTTAAGGATAGACCGAGAATGTTTAGTGTTGAGGAAGGTGATAGCTGGGTGTTGTCAAAGAATAGGGGATAGTTGTTTGGAAGATTGTGTCGAGTGGATAGGTGGAGAAACTGTGTTTTTGAGGCGTTGAAGGACACCAGGTTCTTCTTGCCCCAATCGGAAATAATAGTAAGGTCTGAGGCTAAGCGTTCTGCAGTCTCCAGCCTTGAGTCGTTAAGTTCCTGAAGGGTGGGTCTTCTATTAAAAGAAGTTGAATAATGCAGAGTGGAATCATCGGCGTAGGAATGGATAGGACAGTTCGTTTTGGAAAGAAGATCATCAATGAACAACAGAAAAAGAGTGGGAGATAGGACAGAACACTGTGGGACACCACTGTTAATAGATTTAGGGGAAGAACAGTGACCGTCTACCACGGCAGAAATAGAACGGTCAGAAAGAAAACTGGAGATAAAGGTACAGAGAGAAGGATAGAAACAGTAGGAGGGTAGTTTTGAAAGCAAAGATTTGTGCCAGACCCTATCAAAAGCTTTTGATATGTCCAGCGCAATAGCAAAAGTTTCACCGAAACGGCTAAGAGAGGATGACCAAGAGTCAGTTAAGAAGGCTAGGAGATCACCAGTAGAACGCCCCTTGCGGAACCCATACTGGCGATCAGATAGAAGGTCAGAAGTGGAAAGGTGCTTTTGAATCTTCCGGTTAAGGATTGATTCAAAAGCTTTAGATAGACAAGAAAGTAAAGCAATAGGACGGTAGTTTGAGGGATTGGAGCGGTCACCCTTCTTAGGTACAGGCTGTATGAAGGCATACTTCCAGCAAGAAGGAAAGGTAGATGTTGACAGGCAGAGGCGAAAGAGTTTGACCAGGCAGGGTGACAGCACGGAGGCACAGTTTTTAAGGATAATAGGAGGCACCCCATCAGGTCGATAAGCCTTCTCATGATTGAGGCCAGAGAGGACACAGAAAACATCATTTTGAAGAATCTTTATAACAGGCAAAAAGGAGTCAGAGGGGGATGAGTAATAGGAATATGCCCAGAATCGTCCAAAGTGGAGTTTTTAGAAAAAAAATTGAGAGAAGAGTTCAGCCTTAGAGATAGATGAGACGAGAGTGTTGCCGTCAGGACTGAAGAGTGGATAGAAAGATAAAGAAGTGAAGTTGGAAGAGATGTTTTTGGCTAGATGCCAGAAGTCACGGGAATTAGTTAGAGAAAGCAAGGTTTTGGCATTTTCTATTAATGAAAGAATTTTTGGTTAGTCGGAGAATAGATTTAGCACGATTTCGGGCAGAAATGTAAAGTTCATAATTAGCATTAGTTTGAAGGCTCTGTACCTTTTGTGAGCTGCCTCTCTATCATTGACAGCACGAGAACAAGCGTGATTAAACCAAGGCTTTTTTGCGTGAGGAGTAGAGAAAGAACGAGGAATGTATGCCTCCATTCCAGAGACAATCACCTCTGTGATGCGCTGAGCACACACAGAGGGGTCTCTATCCTGGAAGCAATAATCATTCCACGGGAATGGAAAAGTAAATCCTCAGGTCGTCCCACCGAGCTGAAGCAACATGCCAGAAGCATCGCCTCTTCTGTGTGTCCAGAGGGTGTACAGGAGCGATAGGACAGGATGCAGAAATAAGATTATGATCGGAGGAGCCCAACGGAGAGAACAGTTTGACAGAATACGCAGCGGGGTTTGAGGTAATGAAGTGGTCTAGAATGTTGGGCCGATCTCCAAGACGGTAGGGAATACGTGTAGGGTGCTGGACCAACTGCTCTAGGTCGTTGAGGATAGCAAAGTTGTAGGCTTGTTCACCAGGATGGTCAGTGAAAGAGGATGAAAGCCAAAGCTGGTGGTGAACATTGAAATCTCCTAGGATGGAGATTTCAGCGAAGGGAGAGTGGTCAAGATGTGCTCCACTTTAGAATTCAAATAGTCAAAGAATTTTACATAGTTGGTAGAGTTAGGGAGAGATAAAAAGCACAGATGTATTTAGTAATAGAATGAAAGTGAAGTCTTAACCAGATGGTGGAAAATTCAGAAGAGTCAAGGTCGTGGGCACGAGAGCAAGTGATGTCGTTGCGCACGTAGGCGCAACATCCAGCTTTGGATTGAAATTTAGGATAGAGATAGTAGGAGGGAACAGAGTAGAGATTGCTGTCAGTAGCCTCAGAAACCTGTGTTTCGGTAAGGAAGAGAAGGTGAGGTTTAGAGGAGGAGATGATGTTCCACAGATTGAAAATTTGAGCGAAGACCGCGAATGTTGCAGAAATTGAGAAGAAAGAGGTTCGAGGAGTTATCAAGACACCTCTCGGGTCGGCAGCCAGAAGGGGAGTCCTCCATGGGGGAATTTGTGGTCCCCCCCCCCAGTCGGGGACTCCGAGGCTTGGTGTATGTGCGCCATTTTGAAATTTTGATTTTGGGAAAAGGTGTATATGTTGTGTGAATGTAGTGTGGTGTGGATAAAGAGAGGATCTGTCTTTAGAGAGCATGCTGAACTACATATATATATATATATATATATATATATATATATATATATATATATATATATATATATATATATATATATATATATATATATATCTATATATATATATATTGTTACGCCAGGGGGTATATTTGTATGTGTTATTTGTGTATTTGTGTTATTTGTGTGGAGGAGGTACTAGTTCGGGGCGCAGAGGGGTGTTGTGGCTGGCGGGCGTAAGGTGTGTCGCGGCTGCCCGGCCGGAAGCCGCCGGGCCGAGCCGCGACAAGGAAAGAAAGAGAGAGAGAGAGCCGTGCTGCGAGACAGGAAAGATGCGCGTCGCTGCCTGTATCCTGCCTGCCTGTGTGTGCCCTGCCCTCCTTTAGGGGAGCCCTGTGCTTTGTTTGCCCCCCTTTGTGCACTGGGAGTTACTGTGCCTTGTGAACCAGTGTTTGTACGGTGTTGGAGCTGTTCAGTAAAGAAGAAAACCTGCACTTTGAGCCTCTTTGCCCTGCCTTGCCCGTCGTGGTGTGTTGGCGGCCTTGGGGAGTGACGGTGTGGTGTGCTGTTCTGGGGTGTTCACGACCTGCGTGTGGTGGTCTGGGCCCGAATTTACAATTAATCTTAATCTTTAACTTAAAAGTTCCACTGAATCTCAAGTTTAACTTATAGCTGAGCTTAAATGAAAAAATAAGTTCAACTTCACTCAGCAGCTGATCCAGTATGAAAATTTGTCCTGGCAAAAGATGTATTTTTTTAAGTTGCAGAATTGCGACACTTCAGTGATTGAATATGTAGTAATACTACTTTATCAATGTTACATGATGATA
>NW_026112177.1:57500-137500 GCF_024679095.1 Eriocheir sinensis | reverse complement strand
TAGTATAAACACAGAATAAAATTGGACCCAGTACGCTTCCTTGGGGGACTCCTCTTTGCAAAAGTTTATGAGTAGAGAACCATTTACCTATTTGCACACAGTAAGTTCTGTTCTCAAGGTAACTCCTCAGATAATCCAGCGCGCCACCCTCAATTCCAATATTCTTACAATCCTGAAGCAATAAACTGTGCTCCACCATGTCAAATGCAGCACTCAAGTCTAACAAAATCAGAACACCACACCTCCCTTCATCCATGAGTACAAGCAAATTGTTTACCACCGAACAGAGAGTAGTTTCAGTTGAGTAAAGCCTCTTGTAGGCAGATTGATTATCCGGTAAACCCTGCACCACTAGCATATGCTCCATTAGCTGATTTAAGATCACATTTTCAAGTATCTAAGATAGAAACGTCAAGTTGGATACTGGTCTAAAGGAACTTAAACACTGTGGGTCCAGTTTACCTTTAACGATAGGTTTCACGATCGCCGCTTTCTCACTCTCAGGAAAAGTATTGTTTTTGATACTAGTGTTAACCATCACAGTCATAATATTAAAGAAATCACTAAAGTTTTCACTCTTAATGATGTCACTTATCGGCAAGGGATCGTTATCACAGTACGTCAGTTTCACCTTGTGTATGATAGTTTTCACCACAGCCACATCCACTTGTTGAAAGCTTGTTAACTTTATTTCAGGGACTGGAGTTTCCACTGCGGATCCATGGTAACCGTCGCCTCTAAAGTTCATGATAACTCAATTTTCTTGTCAAAAAAGTTTAAAAACTTATTTGCCAGCACTTCATCCGAGAAACCATCCAGAAGCTTGTTAACCTTTGTATCCAGTCAAACTGTCAAGCACCTTATATAATTTACTGATGTTAAGCCCTGCCTCCACAACCTTATTCCGATAGTATTCTCTTTTCCGTTTTATCACAAGCTGATTTTCTTTGTTTCTTGCCTCCTGCTATGCTCTTCTTGCTTCATCTGTTTTTTGCCTACACCACAGTCTTTCTTTTTTCTTCTTCTCTCTTTTTGCCCACAGTATTTCCGCATTAAACCAAGGTGCATGATCTCTCAACACTATCTCCTCTTCAATCAGAGGACAGAGGCTGTTATACTCATCTCTAGCTAAACCATTATATAGCTTAACCAGGCAGGTAGCACAATTTCCACGTAACACCGAGCCATGTTCACAGATTTCACGACATTTAATAGTAATTTCCTGTATTACAGAGTTATCAATATTTCTGGTTGAAATTTTTTTCGCAATCTGAACGGAATATTTTTTCTCTGCACTGCTTCCCTCACGTATGAAATTTCAAAGGTTACCAATTTATGCACCGGGGATATACAACATATTTCATCGACACACACACGTGTATGGTACGGGTATGGCTGGATTGTGATGTGGGGCGTGGTAGTGTAATGCGTGTGGTGTGGCTGCTTGTCGATGTGGTGTATTGTGGCGCTGTCGGGCCATCACGGACGGTTTGGATCATTTCATTTCTAGGGGACCAGCAGAGGGCCACTCTCGGGTGGCATGATATGCGGGGGATTCAAGGGGCCAGGACAGGACTAGGATAAGGGTTAGGATGAGTAAAGATATTGGGACATGGTGTGTTGGGATTCAGTGAATTTACTGTAACCAACGTTTTTGTGTTACTCGCAAAAAGGCTAAACTCCTACCAGGACAAAATTTGAAAGGTCAACACTTGCCACCCTACAGTGGATGCAGGCTTCCCCGCAAGTACCTCCCAGAGTTACGACGATAATCTTAACAGGCCCGTTAGTAACATTTATTTGTATTAAAGGACTGCTGGGGGCACCTATCTTAAGGTGTTTTTTCAAAAGAGGTTGTCCCTTGAAGGCTCGTCCCGGAGGGTGTAGTCTTCCTTTAGAGAGAATAAAAAAGCACTGCCGCGAGTTAATGAAGGAGTTGCAAGTGCTGAGGTGTTGACTGCTTGACAGTTGATGAAGGAGTCGACGAAAACCAACCATGTGGGTCTGAAGAGGTATTTTGAATTTCCCTCGCCAGATGGCGTGGCTTTTGATCTTCTCTGTTTCCATCGGTTAAATTATCCTTGCTCTTTAATTATAATTCTGCAGGGCAATTATTTATTATTTTGTGAAAGGAAACACTGAACTATTGTTATTTCTTTCATGGTAAATGTGGTTAGTCTTCAGGCAGTGAATAAGGCGAGTCTGTCTCGGTCTGGGAGCCGATGAGTGAATTATTTAAGTACCATCCAAGGCTTATTTGAGCTCAGACGATACTCATAATTGGCTTGAACTCCTGGCCCGAGACTAGTTCCATAAAGAAAATAGTTAATTTGTCAAATCCCCTGGTTAACTGACCTAATTCCTAACACATTCCCCAGAGGAGATTGCGATTCCCCAAATCGCAATTAACCGTCTAGAGTAATTATTTACTCAATTATTTATTTATTTATTTATTTAAAGATAAGAAATGGGGACTAATCTTAGTAAGAGAAAAAGAGTGAAATACAACTAAGGGGGGTTGAGATTGTTGCACATCTCATCCAAATAGACTTGCCCTTACCCTTTCCTCACTTTGTAGGAAGGTGTAGCATTTTTTACTAATCATCCTCACCTTGTAGGAAGGTGTAGCATATTTTTAATCAATCCTCACCTGGTAAGGTGTTGCATATTTTTAATCAATCCTCACCTGGGAAGGTGTTGCATATTTTTTTAATCAGTCCTCACCTGGGAAGGTGCTGCATATTTTTAATTAATCCTCACCTGGCAAGGTGTAGCATATTTTTTAATCAATCCTCACCTGGGAAGGTGTAGCATATTTTACCTTATTATTCTAACTACTACCCAAAATTAATCCTAAAGTCTTCAGCCTTAGTAGGTGAAGTACTGAAACAACCAATATATCTACAAGTTATCTAAATTATCCCTAAGCATCTTGTTAAACCGCTCTGTAGCCTTCCTTTTGGGTTGAGGCGCCCCGACATGATCACCGCCACTCTGGGTGGGGTCGGCATTATTGTGGGAGGCCCCTTTGTCATTTACCAAATCTCTACCCGGATGAGTTATAGTGAGCTCCAGCGGATAAAGGTTACACATAGAATGAAATTCTACAGCTCCATTACCTTGTTTGACCTTGACTGTTCTTACTTTATTGTCCAATCCCTTTATAATTTGCAAGACAGTGCCCATTAACCAGAAGGGTCTAGGTTTATTTAAAGCTTTAATCAGAACGATATCTCCTATTTTAATTTTGTTTTCTCAAGTTGACTGATATAGGTTTCTGCTATGTTCTCTTAAGCTGAGTAGATAACTCATACCACAATTTTTTAAAGCTTTCTAATACTTCTTGCACTTCAAGAGTCTTTTCTAAAGAGGGCTGGCTCTGGTCATCGACCCACACTTCCCCATCCCCCCTCAATACGAGAGATGGGTTCCCATGAAGTTTTAAGAAGGAGTTAGGTGTTATAAACTCCAAGCTTTCTGAACTGGATCGGTAGGTCAAGGGTCTAGAATTTATGGCCAACTGAATGCTTGACAAGGATGTTAACATCTCAAAGTAGGCTATGTCAGCTTGGCCCTTCCGACTACTTTATACAAACAATTCTTGAGCACCCTTATTAACCTTTCCCAAGCAGAGCCTACCCATGCTGAATATAAGGGAATTCTCACATGCTTGAAGTTAATTCTCTCCAGTTCTTCTTGAACTTCTTTGGACTGTAGGGAGTTTTCTAAAATGTTGCCACCTTTTAAGAAGGCTTTGGCATTATCACTGTACAGGTAATGGGGAATAAAATATAGGTTACAAAATCTATGAAAGGCTAACAGAAAATTCTTTGTTGACATGTCAGGTAATAATTCAAAGTGAACAGTTCTTATGTTAAGACAAGTGAATACCAAAACATAAACCTTGACTGACTGATCACTAAGTTCATCTTTGACCCAGAAATGGCCAGTATAATCTACCCTGACATGTTGAAAAGGTTTAATTAGGTTCATGTGATGCTTAGGCATATCTGTGAATTTTGGGTACTTAAATGCCAAGGCATTATACTTTTTACATACATTACAAGAGCTTAGTGTGCTCTTGACTGCCATCCTACCCTTAGGGATTTAGTACCCTTGTTCCCTTAAATAATTCAAGGTAGTTCCAATGCCTAAATGTTGCATTTTGTTATGACAGTCATTTATTATCAATGTAGTTAACCTGTGCTCCTTAGGGAGTAACACAGGGTGATGTATGTCATACTTGAAGTATTGACACTTACTTATCCTGCCTTTGGACCTTATAATGCCTCTTTCATCTAGAAATAAGTTGAGGTTAGATACCAGAGGAGGAATATTTTTCTCATTTGCATTATTTGGATTGTTCAAGAAATTCAGTTCATTCTGGAAACACTCAGTTTGAGCCACCTTTACCCAATACTCTAAGGCTTTCTTTTTAGGATCACAATCCTTTATTTTAGTTAGAAATTTATATAAGTAAGCTGTGCACCTCAACAAGCCCTCAAAGGAAGAGTATTTATTTATATTTATTACTCCTGTATTTACTTTAGGAAGTTGAGAGATACAGGCAGTGCATATTTTGCCTTTCTGAGAAGGCGCTATGCTCAACAAAGGGTATTGAGGCCACAGTTGGTAATCATTAGTAAGCCACTGTGGTCCCTCCAGCCAGAACTTCATTTTATCTAGATATTTACTATAAGATAACCCTTTGGTTAGCATATCTGCTGGGTTCTCTTCAGTATGTACAGTCGCGATATGAAGTGATGTCGCCGCTCTCAAAATGTTTCGTACGGGAGCATTTGAAGGTGACGGAAGCGATGTGTATTTATTGTTTATGTTATAATGTTCCCTTTTAATGATAATCTATAATACGTTGTGATGTAAAACACGGTAAAATAACATAGTAGTACCTGAATTACAATTATACATTCATTTGCTTTAAAAAATGCAACTGTGAATGTCATGTGTTGTCTTCAGTGCTGAAGTACTGAAGACAACCTTGAAATGATTTAGCTCTCGTCGTGTGCTTATCTTTGCAAAACAGTTGTTATACGTTGTTCAGATTTAGGCGATATATATATATATATATATATATATATATATATATATATATATATATATATATATATATATATATATATATATATATATATATATATATATATATATATATATATATATATATTCTGGGTCATTCCATGAACTGTCTTCTGCAGTTATTTATACACACGCACAGTATGACACGAAGCGAATGGACAATTATTGGCATTACTTTGCGTTTTATTGATTAAGAAACGATCAAATAATGAGGTTTCACATTAAACACCTTTTATTCACTATTGTGGCTTCTTATCATAAGCATGGGCACCGAAATATATAGTAAAATTGCTCAGTAACGATGATGAATGAAGAATGCCTTCATGTGTAGGGTTGCCATAATTAACTGAACTATCAAATTTCCGGACGCCTCTACGAACACTCGACCATAGCCTAATGTTTGGCAACGCTGCGATTAGCCTACCCGCCCGACCACCACCTCCATTTCAAAGCCATATTTTCTTATTTCCCCATCTTCCTCGATTATTCTATGGCACTTATAAGCTGTGGACATGTTCCACTGATCACCTCCAAGCATTAGCATTAGAAGTCTACATGAAGCTTTTGTCATCGTTATATTGACCAAGAAAGTCAATGACGTTTGCGATCGGCGGCAAAGAGTGAGGAGCTTGGAGTTACAAAACACGATTATTCTGAGGCTATATATTCTTATTTTTCCATCTCCCACTATCCCTCGGTAGTTATAGGCTGTGGGCATCTTCCCTTTATCACTATCATGCATTAGAAGTCCACGGACAGCTTTTGTTATCGTTATGTTGACCACGAAAGGCAAAGAATGAGTCAGGGCTGAATAATAGGTATGGTCTTGTGATGACGTCATCATCATACGAGAGTATAAATTAAATCAATTACGCCATCCTAGTTTAGGATATCGACTAATTATGCATGTCCTATATATTGCGCATATATTAGATTTAGTGTTGTCAACAATGATCATGAAAAGATAATTTTACTTTCTGTTTGAGTAATATGTCGATAATTGGACTTCATTTGACTCTTTCCTTGGTGAACGAAAACACTTTGTGTCAAAATATTTCGACAAGTCTTCGTAAGACATCACTGAATATTTCTTTTCTATTTTTTTTCTAGCTTTTGAAATATATTTAGTTAAGTTATGATGAAGATTCTGGAAAATAATGGTACTCTTGAAAATATATAACAATACTTGGGTGATCGAAAATAAACGTACACGGCGACATCACTTCATATCGCGACTGTACATAGTGGTATGCTACAGGTAACTTGAATTTGTTACTTATTTCAGTCTTCAGGCCATCAGCTTCTAACACTCTTTTTTTCAAAAATTTGGATTTTACTTTAGTATCCTTAGTTAGAAGCCAATTTAGCACCACCTGAGCATCCACATAGATATTTATAAATTGAATTTGGATGTGTTGATAAGCCTCTAAAATTGTAGGTAAGCATTTGAAAGCTAATATCACACCCATGAGCTCAAGAGTGGGGATGCTGTGTTCATTTCTCTTATTTAATGGAGCTACCTTAGACTTAGAGTGTAGGTATGTACTTCTAACCTCTCCATCCAGAGCATAGACAACAAAGCCATATGCTGCAGTGGAACTGTCACAAAAAATATGTAGCCCATATGTGTTTAGCTCGTTTAGAGCTTGTCT
The DNA here is from genome assembly GCF_024679095.1 of Eriocheir sinensis. Taxonomy (NCBI): domain Eukaryota; kingdom Metazoa; phylum Arthropoda; class Malacostraca; order Decapoda; family Varunidae; genus Eriocheir; species Eriocheir sinensis. The sequence continues at coordinate 130,751 of NW_026112177.1, read as the reverse complement.
AGGAAATGACACTTCTGACAGCATCTCCAAGTCTCTACTTAATTTTTTCATCTCAGTACAGATCTCTTTGGGAAGGGGCTCATCCCAGCCTCCTTCTAGTTTCCATATTTTTCTCTTTAATAATTTTTCTCTTATGGTTACAGGTAGAGCCAAATTCAAAGGATCAAATAGTTTGGAAGTTTGAGAAAGGACTTGCCTTTTTGTGTTTGCTTCTGGATTTATTTTGTATGGAGCTATGCTCAGGGAATCCTGCTGAACATTATATCTGTACCCTAGCACCTTTTCTTCTTTGCAGGAGTGTTCTACTAATCTTCAATCACTTTCCATCTGTTCTCTCAATTCAGATGAATTGGAATTCCAAGATCTTACGGTAAATCCACCTGCCTTCATTCTCTCATATGCCAGATTATATAATTCCTTCATTTCTTTAATTTCATTTCCTGTTACCAATAGATTATCTACATAAAAATTATTTGCCAATATTTTGCTTAATTTGTCATCAGGAAATTAACTTGCATGATGTTTCATCACATAGTGCAAGATGAATGTGGAAGAGGTGAACCCAAACACTGTGGTCTTGAACCTGTAGGTGACCAATTTGTTGCCTCTTTTCCAAAAGAAGCAAAACCTATTTTGGTCTACTTCATTTTTTAATTTAATCATCAAAAAGGCTTGTTTTACATCACTGAGCATGACTGATTTATTGGTGCAAAAATAGAAAAGTAATTGAAGAATGTTATTCATTAAATCTACACCTGGGTAGGCAGCCTCATTAAGAGAAGGTAATTCCTTCTTGTTTTTTAAAGAACAATTGAACACAGGTCTTATTTTAGTTGTTACTTGTTCTTCCATTTTGATGACAGGTCTATGAGGTATCCAAATCTTTTGATTATACTGAGAAGGTTTTACTTCAATTTCCTCTATTATGCCGTCAGCCAGCTGTTGGTCAAATACAGCTTGATACTTTTCTAGTAACCCCTTTCTTTTTAAGTGGTCCAGAGTTTGGTCCAGCACAGTAAGTGTGACAGAATGATTTGAAGGAACAGAATCTATTTTGTCTGAATACCATGGCAACTCAACATTATAATGACCCTCTTTGAAAGTAATACCATCTTCAAACTGCTTTATTTGTTCGTTTTCTAGGGACACTTGGTCTTGATCAGTGGTTTTTATTCGTAAGGACTCTAGGCTAAAAAGATGTTCCAGTCCATTGTCCACTTCTGTGTCCTCTAGAAGGTGTTCAAGTGGGTTGAAATATGATTTTATAGGGTCCAAAACGGCATTAACTATTGTCTTAGTTTTGTTGCATAGGTTTTTCTCATCCTTTTTTGTTAGGAGACGCATAACAAATTGCTGTTCTGCTGGACTTAAAAATTTAAATACATTTCCAATGGGAGCTACTTTGTTGTGCATAACTAAACATTTACCTCCTAATTTCTCTTGCCAGGACACTGATAACATAGACTGTAGTATGTCAATGCCTAGCAATATATCAACTTGGATAGTTTCATGGTTCTTGGCCTCATAGAAGTGTTCATCCAACAATTTTATGTTATTTTCCTTGAATTTGCAAATGACTGCGTTCATCCCTGGAACGTAAAAATTAATGTCCAAGGTCTTGTCCACCAATAAGGGAGCAAAAGTGAATCGATCTTCTAATTTAATCCCTGTAGCCATTTGTTTGGAGCTTTTTGCTTCTGCACCAATGTAGGTTCCAACATCACAATCTAGGGAAAACAATTTATTCACATCTGGGCAAAGGTCTTTGGCAGCGGTTTCCAAAATGTATGATCTTTGGCTTCCGGTGTCAACAAGGCACCTAACCTTTCTACTCTTTCTGCCTTTCTTTAAAGTTAAAGTCATTGTTGGCAGCAATTGGCAAGAGTCGAAACTTCTTTGAGCCAGGCACAAGCTTATATTTGTCTTAAGTTGTGGTTTAGCCTTGTTTCTTGTCAGCCGAGGGACACAAGGGTGTACAGGAAATCCCCTATATACGAAAGGGTTAGGGACTGAAAAAACCTTTCGTTTATCGATTTTTCGTATATCGAAGCCATTTCCCCCATAGGATTGTTAATAAATAGGGGGGTTAGGGACCAGCGCCAGCAAAAAAAAAGAAAAAAAAAGTTAAATATAACTATGCTTAAAAGCAATTTACTACTCACAATACAATGAAACGCAAGGCTCATAAATAATTAAAAACAATTACCATTTCCTGTTCCTTTACTGTTATAGAAATGCATTACATATGTTAGGACAATCCCCTCTAACTCGTCACTACAACTCATCACTTAACATTGCCAATGTTTACTTCCCAAGCTGTGAAAGGCCAGTTTCTAATCTCTTTAACTAAACACGTGCCAAACAGTACACCACCGCACCACTCCAAGCCCCCCCCCAACCCCTCCATCACCCTCACGTTTCCTCACGCTGGCTGGGATGTGTTTCGGATTCGAGTCGAAGCAAGGGGTTCACAAACTGGCAACGCTAAGTGATGAGCGTTGAAGTGGAGGGGACTGGACATGGACACTTGCTGCCTAATCACTGCGAGTGTGCGTGAGGCTGTTGACGGCGCGCGGCGACCGATATAGACATCGGTACGTAAACAGTGGGCGCGGAAACTGTCGTACTTTTCGTATATGCGAAGCATGTCTTTCGTGAACCGAAAATTGTCCTATATTTTTCACTTTCGTATATCCGAATTTTCGTACATCGAGCTTTCGTATATCGGGGATTTCCTGTAGTATGTTCCTTAGACCGACAGACTCTGCATTGGTATCTAAGTTTAACTTGTTTGCCATAACAGTTGTTCTCATCGTGCCCCGAACCAGCACGCCTGGTACACATAGATAATTCTTTTAGTCGGGCAATTTTGGCTTCCAAGTTGGTAAAGTTCGTGCATTGGCCCAAAGAATGCCCACCAGGGCCCGAATTCACAAACAGACTCAATAACTACGAACTAACATAACTACGCACTATTGATTTAGCTACCGACGTTAGTGTCAGATTCACGAAGCAAACCTTAGATTGTAGTTAGAGGCGCGCTAAGTCAGCGAGGCCGCTGATTGGTTGATGACGTCATTGGCCTTGCAGCGAATCGCAAGCACGTTTACAGAACCGTCAGCCAATCCTAGGGAGCCCCCTCCAGTTGCTGGTTCAAGAAACCCATTCTCTTTTCCCATTTTTCTTCCTTTCAAGGCAAACTGTATTAAATCATAATCTACGAATTCAATTATTTCATTGTTTGCTGCACATTTACGTCAAAGTAGCTATGCTGTTCGTTGTCTTGTTACCTACGAACATGCTTATGATGAAGAAAAAGAAGATACGGAGGAGATTGAGGCAGGAAGAAAGCAAATAGAAATATGGGACAGATATCGAGGCAGACAGAACGAAGGACGGAAGGAAGGAATAGGGAAAATTAAGACTGTCTTGCCATATCTGCAGCCCAACTCATGGGATAGCTGTCACCCGACAAAGGTCCATGGTCCCTCCACGGATGGGGGCGGTGTCACGGGCAAAATTAAGCCCGGACATCCTCATGCCTCTGTTATCTTAGCTCAAGCTCGTGTATGTGGGGTTCTTTTCGACTGATATGGCGTCTAGAACTAGCATAATCATCATTCTTTATTATGATGACAAAGACCATGTCAAAATTTGCCTCATTAAATAAGAAAGTACATAAAGTTCGGCAGCTTTCCCTCGTCGCCAAGCCATCCTCCAGAGCAGCACTCCGGCACCCATGATCGCACATTCATCTTTCTCAGAAAATAGGATACCAATCACATATACATCAATATATTTCCACAGGTGAATACTTAGGGCATGTTCACACCAAGTTGCGACACCTGAGATTCATTAATAATGACAGGGGAAGGAAAAATATAGGCCCCTGTCATAGATAAAATTGAGTCTGGGCATCTATATGCCTCGGATTTCTTCGCTATTATATATTGTAAGATCGTTCTGTTGACATGTATGGGTAAATGAACACTTTCTGTATCTACATATAGAAGGAAAACGCAAAATTCTCCCTAGTAAATCAGAAATTACATAAAGTTCGGTAACTTTTCCTCGTCGCCAAGCCATCCTCCACGGCAGGCAGAGGAGGGAGGTCTGGCAATCCCCCGGCCGGGTGTTGCCATACCGCCCACACTTATCATATACCTCTCAAAGGGTGCATATCTCAACATTTTATAAAGAAATGGGCCCCCTCTACTCGCAAAGCTATATTTCAAGTTGAAAAACGTGATTTATAAGCATTTATACGTAAATCTGATAATATTGTTAGCGTTACCGTCAGCTCCGAGGCAGTAGTTATTTAACAACAAATTTAACGTCACAGAGCGCGGTAAACGTTTGTAGATCCGCGCGCGAACCCGTGACGTCATCGATTAGTTTGTAGTTATTTTTGTGAATCTCGATCTTCTCAAAACTACGCACTAAGGGCCCAAAACTACAAACTAAGCCTTTGTGGATCCGGGCCCAGCCCCACATGACTTACAAGTTAATTCTGTGGAGAAGGTTTTGTAATTCTGGAGTGTACCATTTGGTTCTTTATTTTCTCTGGCCTTCATTGGCGGTTTGTTTTCAACTGAGGAGGGCTTATTGTTGCCTTTATTTAAAGTTTTAGGCTTTACAGAACAAGTTTTACTCAAGGTGGTGAGAACTCTGTGATAATTTTCAAAGATTTCAGTTATGGTGGGGTAATTCTTGGATGAAAGATGAATGAATTCCCTTTTTACTGTTGCTGGAAGCTTGTCAAAAATAATATGGCTGATAAGGGAATGACCAGCTGAGTCTGGTTCCAGCAAGTTAAAGCCATGTGCCTTTAACTCATCTAAAAAGGCCCTTATCTCATTTAAGAAAATCTTGGTGGAAGTATATTCAGGGTCAAACGAAGAGCTAGGATAAGATGTCATTATATTCTTGTAAGTTTCATCAATAATGAATTCCTTGTCTAAAAATTCTTTCTCCAGCATTTGGATGGCTGTTTTGTAGTTAGCATCCGAAATGGATAAATGTTTCACTACTGAGAGAGCATAATCTCTAAAATAGCCAATTAAATAGGCTAGTTTGGTAGCATCAGTCAGATGCTTTCTCGTCCCAATCACATTATTAAATTGGTTTAAAAAGGTATTAAAAGCAAACTTGTCCTTCTCCTTTCCCGAAAATGTTCCAAAATTCAATGGAGGAGGCTTACCTTCACTAAAATTCATCTGTGACATAAACTGCATAAGATTTTGTGAAGTAATATCACTTTGAGCACCTCTTAAATCCTGATCCTTATTTAGCTCAACATACTGATCTAATTCTATATCAATCTGTAGTGAGAAATTCATTTGATCTTCCAACTCTGAGGCAGAGTAAGTTTCATCCTTACTTTCAAGGTCTGTTTGATTCATTACTTTATTTATTCTGTCATCATAGTGTTTCACTTGTACCATTTCTAATTCTATTTTATTGGTCAAGCTCTTACTTAGGGAGGGTGTCAAGGAATCTGTTTGAGTTAATTCTTTCAGTTGCTTAAGAAGGAGTGTTATTTTTCTTTTAAAGATTCCCCTGCTCCTTCTCAGGGTCTTAATTATCTCTTGGGGAACAGTGTCTTTATTTACTCCATGGGTGGCTGAATCCTCAGGGTTTAGTTTTGATTCCATTGTGGCAAATTTAGAAGCAAGCTCAATATTGAAATAAACAATCTAAAAGGGTTTGATTAATAGGGGTGGTTTCAATTAAAAGGGCAAATATAAAAAAGACCCTTAACTGTTCAAGGAGGCAGTTCCGGACTGGCTAGTTGGCCCTCAGTTGCCACTAGCTATTCAGCTGAATAATGCTTCGGGCATCTGGGGATCAACTATACTCACTGCCGGTGTTCAAGGGCATATCTCAGGCCACCCAAGACTGCATCTTTATATTTTTCCAACCCAGTTCCAATCAAGTGCACACTATCCCTGTAGTACTGAGGGTTGTTGAGGAAATCCATTGACCCCAACTGGATAACCCTGTCAACCAACCCCTGTCTCTTGAGGCTTTTGTTAGTGAAATTATTCAAAACTTGCCGACGCCGGTTGAACTCGGCAACCTCGGGCACGCCATGGCGGTTGCCAGCAGGCACAAAACGAGCCTCTATCTGAACAGCAAGTTTCAAGCAATCAGATTTCACTGCAGCCCTGAGCAGTGAGTAAAAGGCTGCAGCGTTCTCCTTTATTTGGATGTTAGACAGGGAGGAGGTGACAGAGTTTCCTCCCAGAACCACAATGACGATGTCGGGGCTTGCCTCTTGAATTCTATTTACTTCTTCTGGATGTTCCAGGAAGAAACTGTAATCTTTGCCGGGATAAGCCCTGAAAGCAAACTGCACTGGCACCTTTTCTCCGGTAGCCAGCTCTAACTCGCGATCCCAACTCCCAAATCGAGACAGATCCCGAACGTAGGAATGTCCAAATAGAACTACAGTAAAACCCCGATTATCCGAAAGCGGATTATCCGAAAAATTGATCTGGGTAATGCAATTAAAAAAAATTTTTTTTTCTATACTAAAACATTATAAACAAACTCTCAACAACACCACGTCCGCACCTTCGCCCCAGCAAGGACGTAGGTGCGGCGAACGCACAAACTACTGCACGACTACTCTCACACCGTACTCTCAAGACAACGACACAAACACGACTCCCCTCTCCACTCCATGCCACATTCCCCTTCCAACATACGAGTTGCGCGATAATATGAGTCATCATACTGTGTCTCCACCTGCACGATGCATCAAGGTCACACTTGCAAGCTTGCACAACCATTCACAATCGCACTCTGCAACATTCATAATTCAGATCTGCAACGCTCACAAGCATCAACATACACTGGTCCAGACAAGGAGACACACAGACAAACATACAATAAAACATTTACATCACATGTTTTAAGCGTACTACTTTGTTTAGCATAGCGTGTGTTTGTTTGGTTTCATTGTTTACATCGTCAGTCGGCGGCAGTCGCGTCACACACTTCACACTGGGCAGTCGCATCGCGTTCTACCTGTGCTTCGACCTCACTTCTTTCTACATCACCATGCCGAAAGAAACCGGGAAAAGGAAGAAAGTCGTCCTTACCATACAGCAGAACACAATGCTGACGATCAAACTGGCGGCGATCAAAATGGCGGCCATAAATCCGGATTATCCGAAAAATCGGCTTATCCGAAAGAGGCTTCCCCCCTTCCATTTCGGATAATCGGGGTTTTACTGTACTTTCATTTTAATTTTTATACTGCCTCAGAGGATGTTTCTGAACTGGGCCGTACCTGTTGCTAAATTCAATTGAATTCAGCAAGGAGCAGCTGATGTTGTTACTAGAATCACTCTTTAGAAAATATATTGGGATTCAGTGAATTTACCGTACCCAACGTTTTTGTGTTACTCACAAAAAGGCTAAACTCCTACCAGGACAAAATTCAAAAGGTCAACACTTACCACCCTACAGTGGATGCAGGCTTCCCCGCAAGTACCTCCCAGAGTTACAACGATAATCCTAACAGGCCTGTTAGTAACATCTATTTGTATTAAAGGACTGCTGGGGGCACCTATCTTAAAGTGTTTTTTCAAAAGAGGTTGTCCCTTGAAGGCTCGTCCCGGAGGGTGTAGTCTTCCTCGAGAGAGAATAAAAAAGCACTGCCGCGAGTTAATGAAGGAGTTGCAAGTGCTGAGGTGTTGACTGCTTGACAGTTGATGAAGGAGTCGTCAAAAACCAACCATGTGGGTCTGAAGAGGTAATTTGAATTTCCCTCGCCAGATGGCGTGGCTTTTGATCTTCTCTGTTTCCATCGGGTAAATTATCCTTGCTCTTTAATTATAATTCCGCAAGGGCAATTATTTATTATTTCATGAAAGGAAACACTGAACTATTGTTATTTCTTTCATGGTAAATGTGGTTAGTCTTCAGGCAGTGAATAAGATGATTCTGTCTCGGTCTGGGAGCCGATGAGTGAATTATTTAAGTACCATCCAAGGCTTATTTGAGCTCAGACGATAGTCATAGTTGGCTTGAACTCTCGGCCCGAGACTAGTTCCATAAGGGAAATAGTTAATTTGTCAAATCCCCTGGTTAAAGGACCTAATTCCTAACAGGTGAAGGGCCAGGATTAGGGAGATAATGATTGCTGATCCTATTCCTAAATGTGTCAAGAGTGGGACTATTAACCCTTTCCTTTCGCGCAGTCTGGACGCGACTATCCCCTCAGGCGCAGTCGGGGAGCCCAATGGGGGGGTTCTTTTAACCTCTGTATCTCAAAAACTATTCATCACAGCTAAAAATCAAAAACTCCACTGGAAAGAGGAGGTCCACATCTATAGGAGTCGGTTATGTATGCCTCTCGCGAACGTACATGCACGTTCAGGGAGTGTTGAATGTTAACACTTACGTCGGTGCGTGCGGGATGATCAGCCATATTGAGATAACTGCGGACAACTCTTTTTCAGACTCTGGCAAGGGAGTATTGCCAACTGCAATATTTACAACTATTTGGTCAAAGAATCAGTCAGGTGATAGGTGAAGCTATGCAAAAATGCCGCTATATTGGGCAAGAACAACCACCAGTTACTCGTCCGTAGATTTGCCGCGCTGGGCTGATATGATTTTCCACCAAATTTAATGAAGAACCCACTCAATTGGCAATCCTGTGTTGTGAGAATTAGTGTTGGAACACTCTCATATGCGGGAGATTTGAGTGTGGCTTGAGATCACAGCGAGCGTTTAACGCCACCAGCAAATACGCCTAACGCCCGCTGCAAGCGTTTAGCAATTAAAGGGTTAACTAAATGAGATGGGAGATGATTTCACTCTTGGATGCTGCGGGGAAAGAATGAATATTTGAATATTACCTGTGTTAGTCTGGTAAGTGTGGTATTTAAGGTTGTGGCTGCCTCTAGTGGATCGTTTAGTTGTCGGGTGTAAATAAGTGTCTTTGTTTATGTCTACTAAATTGATTGTGATTTTGGATAATATTTATGAAGCCCTAGCCACCTCTGGCAAAGTTAATACTTACATCATGGATTTCTTTTTGGTCCCTGAATGCAGTGCAGTAACAAGTGACTTCTGGAGAGGAGAAAGAATCCAATTCAGGGACTATTTATTGTGGAAAATAGGGGATAATAATTCATGAAAGCGTCGCCTCCTCTGGCGGCGGCCATGGCACTGTGTTGCGAGAAATACCTCCTCGCAGAAATAAGTCTCATATACATGTGGGGGGTCCAGGGGGGGCAGAGCCCCCCTGGTTAGAAGGGTGGTCAAGGGGAGCAAAGCTCCCCTGTTAGCAGGTCATAAAGTTCGGTTGGGATAGTTTAAATATGCTCCCCCACCCTCAACCCTCTGCGAGCTATTTTGCGGCTGTGTTGGCGGTACCGTCGCCGCAGCCGCCGCCAGAGGAGGCAATGCTTTCGTGAATTATTATCCCCTATTTTCAACAATAAATGGTCCCTGAATTGGCTTCTTTCTCCTTTCCGGAAGTCACTTGTGACCACTGCAATCAGGGACCAAAAAGAAATCCATTATGTAAGTATTAACTTTGCCAAAGGTGTCTAGGGTTTCGTAAATTTTCCCCGTGATTTTATATAACATTTGTTGTCTGTGTATTTGTCATCGTGTTGCTAATGGGTCTAGTTTTATGTCTTGTTTAAGCAAAGTGACTGATGTAGTGTGTCTGTAATCACGTCTGGCCCATCTTGCAGCTTTGTTTTGTATGGCCTCTAATTTATTTATGTTATTGTTAGTGTGTGGGTCCCAGATGGTGTCACAATATTCTATGTGTGGCCGAACGAGTGTCTTATATGCAAGAATTTTGATGTTTGTTTTACACCTGCTAAGGGGCTATTACACTGGGCAAATTTTCCGTGGATCTTCAGTTATAAATTGCCGATTTTTGCTTACCGTAAAGTGGGGTGACTTCGGACATTTCTGGATAAAATGTTATTGAATTATAGTATAGAGAAATTAAGACATGGCAGTGAAAAAATGTGCATTTTAATAAAATGGAGTGATGTGAATATAACGTGGATACAATCATATTGCAAACCCATTTACACAATTTGTGTAAATATTCATTGAAGATGTTATGAAATAAAGTATGTTTTTTTTCATCTGTCAAACTTCTATTGAGTGTAACAGGCGGAAAGGTGTGAAGACATGTGACCAATGCGAGAATGTAGCAAAAACATCTGGGACACCATACACACATTTACTTTTGCTTCTGTGTGTATGTTTCAATATCCACAGGCCTAACAGCAAAATATTTTCTTTTTTCAGATTTAATGGGGTGACTTCGGCCGCGTGTGCCAAATTTCAAATGTTGCTACTTATTATAACAAGTTTTAAGCCATAAACTCAAATCATCATGTATTATTTTGTGTATTTTACCTAGTTGTATTTACCTAGTTGTAGTTTTACAGGGCCTGGGCCCAAATTTACAATTAATCTTAAACCGCTACGTTTGACTTTAGGGCGAGTTTAACTTTATTCTTCATCTTATCCCTAATAAGTTGATCTTAGCTGACGGGATATTTTAGGCGGGCCCAAACCCGTCTTAAGGAGCCTAAGTCGAACTTCAGTCGCCAAGATGGCCGAACGTCAACAAGCCCGTCAGCGCCTAGAGAAGACTTTTCAAGCGAAGAGACATTCTGAATACTTTGAGTGATGCAGAACTATTGAAACGCTACAGACTGGATCGTGCAGGAGTACTGTTCGTAACGGATTTGGTGAGAGGGGCCCTGCAAAGCCCTACTTCAAGGAGTTTTGCATTGACACCCGAAAAGAAAGTAATTATTACACTGCGTTACAAAGTAATTATTACACTGCGTTACTTAGCAACGGGGAAAATGCAGATGTGTAACAGTGATGATCTTGGTCAATCACAGTCGTCAGTAAGCAAAGCGATCACCGATACCCTCAAGGCACTTACACAACCAGCCATACTTGTCCAATTCATTCGATTTCCTCGCACCGTCCCTGAAATCCGAGAGAAACAACAAGAATTTGTGCAAGTTGCAAACTTCCCTGGCATTGTTGGTGTAATAGATTGCACGCATGTCAGGATACTGGCCCCCAGGGAATATGAAGCAGACTATGTCAACAGGAAGAATTTCCATAGCATAAACACAATTAGTGTTCGATGCCAAATATAATATTCTTAATGTAGTAGCTAATTGGCCTGGGTCCACTCATGATGCTCGTATTTGGCGTGAGAGTGGCCTCAAACGCATGTTTGAGGATCATCGTATACCACCGGATTCATGTCATCTATTAGGGGACAGTGGCTACCCTTGCAGACGGTATCTGTTGACTCCCTTCCCTCTACTATGTGTAGAGTGTGGCAGTCTCTCCAATTCACTCCCCTTTTCCTCTTGGGAGAAGTGAAAGCGGCAATATTTTCCATGATTACTTCGTCAGAGGGTGGGTGATGCAGGAATGAGGAAGACGAACAGGAACGCGTGTCCGTGTTTACATTCAAGAAAAAAAAAAAAAGAATCACCTTGCGCGGATGATAAACGTAACCTTTATTTTATAAATACTACCTTATTATGCCCATGTTTCTGAAGTATATCATCATATAACATTGATAAAGTAGTATTACTACATATTCAATCACTGAAGTGTTGAAATTCTGCAATTTAAAAAATACATCTTTTGCCAGGACAAATTTTCATACTGGATCAGCTGTTGAGTGAAGTTGAACTTATTTTTTCATTTAAGCTCAGCTATAAGTTAAACTTGAGATTCAGTGGAACTCTTAAGTTAAAGATTAAGATTAATTGTAAATTCGGGCCCTGGGCTTACACTCGTGTGGTCCCGTCTCCGTATCTATAATTATCCAACTTTTCCTTGAAACTTTGCACACTCTTCGCCGATACTATTTCTTCACTTAATCTGTTCCAAACCTCTATATTTCTTTGTGGGAAGCTATATTTCTTTATGTCTCTTGAGCATCTTCCCTTCCTCAACTTTTTACTATGTCCTCTAGTATTCCTGCCGGAAGGTTCTTCTTTAAGTAGCAATTTCTCGTTCTCTACTTCTTCCGTTTTACTCAATAGCCTATATATTTGTATTAGGTCTCCTCTTTCTCTTCTTTGCTCTAGTGTTGGTAAGTCCATTTCCTTTAGTCTCTCTTCATATGTTAGTCCCTCCAGTTCTGGAACCATTTTTGTTGCCATCCTCTGTATTCCTTCGTTTTTTTATGTTTCTTCATATGTGGAGACCACACTGTTTCCGCGTAGTCTAGTTTAGGTCTGATCATAGTAGTTATTAATTTTTTCATCATTTCTTTGTCCATGTAGTGGAATGCTATGCCTATATTTCTCACCATGTTATATGTATCACCAAAGATCCGATTTATATGACTTCCTGGTTGCATATAATCATGCATTATTACTCCCAGGTCTCTCTCTTCATTTACTTTCTTTAACATCTCACCATCTCCCATTTTATATGTCCATTTTGGTCTTTCTACACTTTTTCCCATTTCCATGACATGACATTTCCTCACGTTGAATTTCATCTCCCATTTCTGACTCCATTTCCAAATCCTGTCTTGGTCCTCTTGCAGCTCCTTGCAGTCTTCACTGTTTCTTATCTGTCTTTGCAGTTTAGCATCATCCGCTAACAGGCTCATGTAGCTGTTTATTCCCTCTGGCATATCATTAATATAGACTAGGAAGAGTACTGGTGCTAAAACTGACCCCTGGGGCACTCCACTTTCCACCGCTCTCCATTCCAATCTAGTGTCCTTAACCACGGTTCTCATCTCTCTTCCTCTTAAGTAGCTTTCCATCCAGCACTTCATTTTCCCTCTCACTCCTTTATTTTCTAGTTTCCACAGCAGTCTTGAATGTGGAACTTTGTCAAATGCCTTCATTAAGTCTAGGTAAATGCAATCCACCCATCTGTCTCTTTCCTGTAATTTGTCCGTCACTCTTGAGTAAAAGTTCAGCAAGTTTGTCACACATGAGTGGCCTTTCCTAAACCCATATTGATTGTTTGTGATTAGATTATGTGTGTGTGTGTAAGAGAGAGGGGGGGGAAGAGTGCATATCTCTCTCTTCTGAAATAGTAACCACACATACATCATGAATGGGAAACCTCTACAGGCGATGCAGGAGGAAAAGGATCTTGGAGTCACTATCAGCAGTGACCTGAAACATGCGAATCACTCTAAAAAAGCATATAACAAAGCCAGCACTATGCTCAGGTTCATAGTGAGGAACTTCGAGTGTAAAATGCCAGACGTGATGCTATCCTTGTACAATTCCATGGTAAGACCGCACCTCGAGTATGCAGTACAGTTCTGGTCTCCTAATTATTGAAAGGACATTGATTTACTGGAAAGGATTCAACAACGCGCCACGAAGATGACTCCATCCTTAAGGGCCCAACCGTACGAGGAACGACTCAAGCGACTCAGTCTCTTTACAGTGGAGAAAAGACGCCTACGAGGGGATATGATTCAAGTCTTCAAGTACCTGAAAAAGTTCAATAACGTTGATTACTCCAAATTCTTTGAGCTGCAAACCAACTTAAGAACTAGAAATAACGGTTTGCCCATTCAGTCGAGTCGATGTAACACGGACATTGGAAGGAGTTTCTTTTCTAACCGAGTCATCCGCCACTGGAACAATCTTCCCTCAGAAGTAGTAAGTGCGAATACCATCAACTCCTTCAAATATAGAATCGACCGTCATTTCGCTGTCAGGAGTAAACTGAATATCGAGGTGCTTTCATCTGCTCCTCAAGCCCCAAATGGCTGTCAAGCAGATTAAATCACTAAGGCGGGCAACCTCGTAATGAACCAATAGGCTTTCTGTTTCCATGTTTCTCTCTCTCTCTCTCTCTCTCTCTCTCTCTCTCTCTCTCTCTCTCTCTCTCTCTCTCTCTCTCTCTATCTCTCTCTCTCTCTCTCTCTCTCTCTCTCTCTCTCTCTCTCTCTCTCTCTCTCTCTCTCTCTCACACACACACACACACACACATAAGGAAGGAAGGAAGGTAGGAAAGAAGAAGACAAGGAACAGCGGGATGGATGTAAGGGAGAGGCAGGGAGGGGAGGCCGCGTCCTTGGGCTGACGGGGGGTTGAGTAATGCACTCACTCCAGCCAGCCACTTGGCAACTCAAAGGAAGAGGAATTCCACACACATGCACATATATCATTTCTTTCTTATTATTTTTGTTATTTTCTGTTAAAATTGATAGTTACTGTCAAGTATGCAAGACACACACGTTATTACACTATAATATCATTGAAAGTCAAATAAGCCAGAGCCAACAATGAACAAAAAATATTAGCTGATATTCGATGTGGATGTCAATAGCTGGCCTGTGTGAGAGAGAGCGAGGGGGGCAATAGGGGGAGGGATGGAGCAAGCGAGTGAGAGAGAGAGAGGGGGGGGGGGGAAGGAGAGAGAGGGGGGAGGGAGGGAGTGAGCCAATAAGGAAGAGCGGGAGGAGGGACGGAGATAATTATGGTATATTAAGATGTATTTGCTTTATCTGAACAATATAGTTTTATTTTTTTGGAAGTCGTGTCACATGTGTGCCTTACATTTTCAAGGAGTCATTACAGACATTTCATTAAGGAAAAATGCGTGTTTTCTATGTTACAAAAGTTCCTGCACATTCTGTGTACCTGAATAACTTGTGATAAAGCACTTTTTTTTTTTTTTTTTACGTCTTGGCCTATTGCGCCGGTAGGCTTCTTCCCGGTGGGGCCTGATGGTCGGCCCAGCCCGTTCTGGCGCAGGCGAGTGTTTATAGTGGCGCCATCTTGCATTGGCTCATGCTGCCCTCCCAGAGCTCATCTTTAATCCTAGACTCTAGAGTCCGGGTTGAAAGGTGGTCTTCTGGACAGCATGTGGATAGTTTTAAGCCACTTGGCGGTGGCTGAAAAATCCCAGCTTGGTGGCACCAGTCGGGGATTGAACTTGCGTCCTCCTGAACGCAGGGCCGTCTCGCTATCCATTCAGCCACCGCCTCCCCACTTACTTTCACTTTATTGTTCAGTCCACGTATTATGTGTTTAATGTCAGAAAAGTAGTGCAAAATTACTTGTAATCTTTATTTGTTCCTATAGGAGCCAGAAATATATGTTTTTGATAGTTTGATTTTTTAAAAACTTTCCTCAGTGTCCGAGGTCACCTCAGCAACGTCTGAAGCCATCCTCAAATGCAGCCACTCCCAGTTAAAGGGAAAGAGAATAAGTGTACAAAGTCACCTCACACCTGTCCAAAGTGACCCCCGATTTATTGTGACTTTGGACACCATTATAAACGTGATTTAACAAGAAAGCATTGACCTGGATTTTTTTCCAGCTTTACCACCATAAACCTACGTTCTTAAGCCATACTTTCACGTAAATTTTTTTTTTTTTAAGGCATACTATTCTGATTTACTGCTTAAAACGGGTCAAAATCATCCGAAGTCACCCCACTTTATGGTACGTGGATACACTACCGTCGTCTTCCAATCACACTTGCCCCGCGCTCCGTGGTCTTGCCAACGTTGCCAGATTGTCTTACTCAGCCTCTTATATTCACCGACTTCCGTGCCAAAAACTGTCTCGTGGATTCACTTATAATTATTGTTAAAATAATTAATTCCTGATGTTTCTTGGCAATAGTTAGGTGTCAGAAACTGGTAAATAATATGCTCTGAGTATGACAATCTGGCAACGGTGTTTGATCGACACATTCTCACAACAAGTATGGCTGACGCCTGCCGTCCCTCTTTGCACCCCCGTTTTCACTAAAAGTGATACTCAATTCATACAAGCAACGGAAATAGAAAAGAATGTGGAGGTGGCAATGTCTTGCAAGAAGAGAGGAGGGCAGTGAAGTGATGCAGCTGTTGCAAGAATTACGTCTAGAGGACGAGGAAGGCATGTCCCGTATTTTCTCAATTTAAGTGGCCTCGGAGGCCTTGGTCCAGGCAACAACACTCATAGCTGAGCGAATGTGTAGGGACAGTAGGGTGTAGCATCCTCTTCTTCTCTTTTCTTGTTATTGCTGATGATGATGATTATGAATACCATCGTCCTTTGGTGAAATCTACCTACCGTAGCTACGGATGACTGTGGACACATCAGAAAACCACAGAAATGAGAACCATGCCAGCGGAAATCATGGTTTGACTGAAGTTCCACGGAAAATTTGCCCAGTGTGATGGGCCCTTAACCCCTTAGCGATGCCTGTCCCGCCTGCAGCCAAACGGTGGTTAATCATTGCAGGACGCTCGTCCCGCCTGCGGACGGCCCATTTTCTTTAAATTTCCCTCGCTTTCTCAGTGTCCTTGACCACTTCCCTTCTCAGATAAACACTCTGGCAACCCCCACGCAGTAGACATACAAAAATACACCCAGCCACACAGTCACACATCCGTACCATGATGAAGGGTGGAATCGAGACCCCACCCTCTCCCCAGCCATCCACTTCCACCGGCGCTCGTCCACGTCGTGTTGTTAGGAAGAGAAAAAAAAAAAAACATTAAACACTAGTGGTGATGTTAGGCGAGCCCTTGAGTCACGTGGCCAGCTGGTAAATAAGGAGTGGCTGAGGAGCGGGTGGCCTGGAATTTTCCAGTGACCCTTCTCCCTGCTATGCGCTCTGCTCCCCTCCCTTCTCATTCCCACTACCACACCTGACATGACCTGTGTCTTCTGTAAACTTCCTTTCCCGTCATCTGCCTTGTGACAAAGGAAGCTGAGTGCATGTACACGTGACCGCCAGAAATTCGCTCCAACCTCTGACTTCTAGACCTGTAGTTTTTTTTTTTTTTTTTTTCAAAATTACTATGCATTTCTGTCTTTGATTTGCTCATATCTACAACTTTTGTTCGGTTATTTTTTGTCAGACGAGAAAAAAAGATAATTTTTTTCGGTTTTCCATGATTTCTAGGTGAAGTATGGAAATAATTGAAATTCTGAATATACCATCAGAAAGCACTTGAAAAACTAAAACTTTTGTTAAATGAATTTTCTTCAAATATGCACATGAAAATTGGCTTTTTTTTTTTGCGTTCTGGCCATCACAGGTGATTATTTTTTGCGTCCCGAAGGGGTTAAGGTTCCTACGCAGGAACTCCAGGGCTCCGTGAGCTTTGGGCCTGATGCAGCTCACGTGTGTGTTCCACCGCATGTCTACTGAGATGTGTATGCCCAAGTATTTGTATGAAGAGACAGTGTTCAGGTTTGTGTAATGAAGTTTGTAAATGAAGGGAATAGGTTTGTTAGTATGGGTGAAACGGATGTGATGGCATTTGTCTGGTCTAAACGTCATCTGCCACTTGGCTCCCCAGTCTTCAAGTGCAGCTAAATCGTCTTGTTGTCGAAGACAGTCATCCCTATCTAAAATGGGTCGATAAACTAAGCTGTCATCTGCAAAAAGTCTAGTAGTAGAGGCAAGTGATAGTGGGAGATCAATAATGTAGGGAAGGAAAAGGGGGCCCAAGACAGTGCCTTGAGATACCCCAGAAGTTACAGGAATAGATGAGGATTGACTACCATCAAGAACAACTCTTTGCTTGTGGGTAGTCAAAAACGTGGTAATCCAGTTAGAAAGTTGTCCTCGTATGCCATAGAATTCTAATTTAGCTAACAGTCTTTGATGGGGAACTTTGTTGAAGGCTTTGGCAAAGTCAAGTATTATGGCGTCAACCTGTCTAATTTTGGGGTTGTTAAGGGACTGCAAAATGTCGTGTGTGGTCACAAGTAATTGAGTCTTGCACAAATGTTTGTGCCGAAAGCCGTGCTGACTGTCAGTCAGTATGTTTTGCCTGTCAAAGTGGTCATTATATGTCTATGAGTTATATGTTCTAAAATATTGCAGGGAACTGAGGTTAGTGAAATAGGTCTATAATTAGCAGGGAGGGTTCTGTCTCTGGATTAAAAAATTTGTGTCACATTTGCCATAAGCCAGTCCTGAGGGAGTTCTCCAGTTTGTAATGTCTAAGAGAATATAACCTGCAGGATAGGTGCAAGAATGTAAGCATTAGCTTTTAGTATCCTGCTGGGCATATTGTCTGGTCCAGTCGCTTTGTCAGTGTCAACCTCAGATAATAGTTTCTTAATTCCTTGGGTGTTTAAATAGAGGGGAGGAATTGTTGGGTGTGGTGATGTTGGTATGTCTGGCAAGTTTGCATGTTCTTGTGTAAAAACAGATTGGAATTGTTTGTTAAGTGTGTCGGCTTTATTTTGTGTGTGTGGCCAAGGAACCATTGTATAGTAGTGTTGTAATTCTGGTCGAGTCGAGCTGTAGAATTTCTTGTGGTTTTTTGTGTTGTTTGTGAGAAAAGTGGATGTGTATATATTTTCTGCTTGTTTAGTTTCTTTTTGTAGTGTTTTCTGTATGTTTTTGTAGTGTTCCCAGTGTTCTGTATCCTTGTAAAATTTTGCTGTGTCTATGCCTTTACCTTGTTTCTGTGTAGTCTTTTCATTTGTTTATTGTACCTTGGTAATGACCAGTTTTGTGTGATAATTTTCTTGGGTATGTGTTTGTCCATTGTGTCATGTATAAAGTCTCGTAGTCTGGTCCAATTTGCCTCAACAGAATTGGCCATTGGGTCTGTCGAGGAAAAAGTCTCTAAAATCAGCTAAGTCTTGAGTTCTGGCACCCATATCGGCTCTGTTGTATAAATAAATGTTCCTGGGTAGTTGTTTTTGTGTTGTTGGTCTAATGTTTGCATCAATGAGTACCATGTCATGGTCACTGAGACCTGGCAGTACTCGTGTACGTGTGACTAAAGAAATGTTGTTTGTGAGGAACAAGTCTAGTGTGTTGGATGTGACCCCATATCACATCAGTGTAATCTCAACTCATTCAGGGTAATTGAGGTAATGAGATTTTTAAGGTAATTAAAGTATCTTTGTGGTAATTCTGACGTAATTGGAATACTTGACAATATACTGCCTGATCGCTCCCTGTCAGACACTGTTCACAGATAGGTCATTGCTTGATTATTACTTAAAAGTGCAACAGCCACTCGCTCCAGCTACCATTAAGGGAGCTTAGGTCAGGTCAGGTTAAGTTTGGTTAGGGATGAGTAGGTTAGGTTAAATTACTTGAGGTTATAAAACTGACTTTAAAAATTTCGTCAAACCGGGGGTGGGGGTGCAGGTCGGGGCTCGCTGCTCAGCCCCGCCCTGCGCCACTCTGTTCCTCACCTCCTGGTATGATGGACTTTTTCAGTCAGCTTTATAACCCATAGTCAGTGGTGGGCACCACTAACTAAAAAGTTAGGGTAAATATTGAGAATTACTACGCGCCTCCATTATTGCTACCATGGCATTGCTAGCCTTTCCAAGCTATCATATACTGTTGTGTTACTCTAGTTTTACCGACGCATCAAACATAAAGGTGATAAAGGTGTACACAAATAAACAAATTAAATTCAACATAATCTTTATTTAAGCCTTATATATGAACTTGCAATAGCAGTACAGAAAGAAAAAATCTGATAAGATATCTGATGACACACTAAACAGGACTGCTCCCCAACACAACTGGGGACAGTGGATCAATTTAGATACATAAATGTAAATAATACTAAGGAGTATATTAAGTGAATAAGTTAATAGCACTGCAGAAAGACAAAATCTTATTACTGATAAGATATGTAATGAGTGATGATACACTACACAGGACTGCTCCCCCGCACAGCTGGGGGTAGGGGATCACTTTAGATACACAAATGTGGAACTCCACTACGTCCAGTGGAAGTATGTTGCAGATGAACAGGTCCACAATCTTTGTGTCCACCGCAGACTGACAGACACTAGTGCCAGCAGCTGATTGACCAAACGCCTTGCCAATGGTAGGCTGGCGTCTTTTCTTTGCAGGTGGGTGCGATGACTGGCTGGCGGTGCTACTGTCACTACCAGGAGGAGATTGGCTGTTTTTCCCACGAAGAGAGCCAGCCTAGATGCTCTTCTCAAACTGGTTGGCATGCGCTGGGTGTTTCCTCTTGACATGTAACTTCAAGTTGTAAAGGCTTGACGTCTGTCCATCAATGATGGTCCCCTTGGGGTGGCACATGACGCACCGGAAATACAAGACATTGGCGTTCGTCATATCTCTTGATTTAACCCTTTTAGTCGGGAAGAAAGACAGTTGAACCCCTTAAAAAAAAAGAATAGTAGAGATTTATACATTTTTGTGATCCTTAGGGACTATAGATACCATTTCTGGATGATAGCATCAAAATCAGGCTGTTCGTTTTTTTTATTAGCATATTGCCAAGATGGCCGCCGCCGATACCTTGCACAACAGGTACGTGGCATATCTCAAGAGCTAATGGACCGATTTTGAAGTTCTCGAAGTCAATCTCATGTTTTCTTATGATGCTGAATTGACTTATGAGGTGTTTGAATCGATTCGAGGTCGATATTACACGGTATGGTGTAGGTCCGGGGGGGTAATATCACAACCCAGAATACTACATGTATAGGCTACGTAGCGTAAACATAAGTTTTTTTCCTACCTTCAGAGAATGAATATGTTGTGCCCGTGAGAACAGTGTAAAACATGAAATAAAAAATATTGTGCAAACATCACCTTCATACAGACTCTTAGGTACGTAGAGTAGCGGACAGTATTCATGTGTAGTGCGGCTACGGCCTGATGAACGAGCCTCCCATAACCCACTTAGCCAGTGGGATACCTCTTTGGCCGACTCGTTAAGGAGTGGCTCTCCCGTCACGCTGGTCGCGGGTTCAATCCCAGGCAGCCAGCGAATGCCCTGATCTTGATTAATTTCTCGTGTGTTTCGTTACACGCAGTGGTCGTGTGGGAGTGGAGAAAAGAGTAAATTCAGGCATTAAACTGGTGGCATAGCGGTGGGCATCCTATCCTGCGGTTCTGTTGAGTTTCCCCAAAGGGGTAACAGGTAGGATGGCCCATACTCTCCGAGGATAATAGAAAATGGGAGAGTTGGAGGCATGTCTCGACGGGGACATTGTGAAATTGTGCACCAAAATGGGATCACTGTCTAAAGGTCTCAACACACAGAAATTAATCTACATAGGGGGAAAGCCGTGTAGTGCGGCGACGGCCTGATGAACGAGCTTCCCATAACCCACTTAGCCAGTGGGGTACCTCTTTGGCCGACTCGTTAAGGAGTGGCTCTCCCGTCACGCTGGTCGCGGGTTCAATCCCAGGCAGCCGGCGAATGCCCTGATCTTGATTAATTTCTCGTGTGTTTCGTTACACGCAGTGGTCGAGTGGGAGTGGAGAAAAGAGTAAATTCAGGCATTAAACATGTTCTGGCCATGAACCTTTCGGATTAAAGAGAGTGAATCCCTACTTTCCGTATCAAAGTCACAGTATGCCTTGAACATTGGGAGAAACATACCGAATGATTTTTGGAAGAGCTGGCCCACTGGATTCTGTGACACATTGCCTTTGAGTCCAAGAAAAAAACATGTATTGCTTGGTGAGAACAAACTATAGGACCAAAACATGATCTATGCAAGAATTATAGGACTAATGCCAAGTAACAGGGAGATCAATATCGACTCCTGTTTGAAGACAGAGCTCGCTGCCCATCCCTCATCCATGTTCGACTCTGCAGGGCTAATGCGCGTTGCCAAGAAATCAACTCTTAAAACTTCTCCTCAAGTGACCATCTCTGACTGCTCAACCCTGCAGACAGACACAGTCATCTTTGATGTATCTGCACTACTGTGGACCATAAACTGGCCAACAGGGAAGATACAAATGTTCATCAATGCCTTAAGAGTGTATGCAATGCAGTCTTTGATGGTGGACAATGCTGTGTTTGTCTTTGATAGGTATTTCAAAGACAACACAAAGGCATACCTCCGTCAGCTACGACAAGAGAAACAGGGTATGAGCAGAGTCCACATTCTCAGAGGTGATATGGCTGCGCCTCCCAAGCAGAGCATCCTTGATGTCACCAAAAACAAAATTCAACTAAAAAAATTATTGCAGAAGATCTCATGGATCCCGAGTTCTACATCCCAGCTTCTCTAAATGGACACAGTCTCACCCTAGCAGGTGTGAAGGACGTGCCAATTGAAATTAAGAATGGAGTGAGGACTGAACATATAGACTTCATGTCCAGTCATGAGGAAGCTGATCCCATAATTGCTCAGCATGCAATATCACGCTGTCTCTGGCAAGAAAACGTCAAGATCATTTTTGATGATACTGATGTGTTTGCTTTTCTTTTATATCTTTACGTTTCACAGAAATGCAGAAATGCCTTGTAGATGAGCTCACCGCAAGTTGGATGGGCAGTAGTTGATGTTAAAGCAATAGCTGAAAAGCACCCATGCGCTTCAAAGTTCATTCTGCCAATTCACGCCTTGACTGGGTTAGACACTGTTGCTGCCACCTATGGCATTGGGAAAAAACGAGCATTGAAGGTTCTACAGATCATCAATTCAGAGGCTCTCTCTGTTGTAGGTGACACTACAGCAGAGTTGGATGAAGTTCTTACATCTGCAGCAGCATTCCTGTGTGCCTGTTTTGGTAAAACATACTTTTCAATTTGCAGAAGCATGACAGATTGTCATACCTAAATGTAGAAGAAGAAGATTGGCTCTGGGATCACGATCAAACTGTGCACTATCCCACCTACGTCAGAAGCAGCCTTAGAAAACATCAGGCGAGCACATTACCAGGTGGCCCACTGGCGTGAAGCCTTGTCAGGTGTACCACCAACACTTACAGCAACAGAGAAGAAGGAACTTTCCTCAAACCCAGGACAGTCTCATCTGGTACTAAGCTGGCCCCAGATGAAGTCCTTGGGCCGCTTTCACAGTTGTTTTGTTTGTGTTGATCGTTACCAATGGCGGCGATCGCCGCTTTAGAATTTCCACTTAAAACTGGCCGATGGGGTAGTCTAGCCCCACACCTTACCACACACTCTCAACACCTCTCGCTTCCTCTGTAGCCGCCACTACCCCATAGGCCAGTTTCACGTGGAAAACTATAGCGTCGATCGGTGCCATTGGTAACGATCAAAACAAACAAAACGACTATGAAAGCGGCCCCTAGAAATGGTTTGTTGCCGGTGTGAGGCATCCCGTTGTAAAGGTGAAAACTGTAAGTGTAGTAGAATAGGTTGCACTATCTTTTGTGCATGTGAAAGTGGGTCATCATGCATGAATCCGTTGACTAGGAAATGTGATGTAGAGGAGAATGATACTGATGAAAATTAGGATGATGATGTAGATGATGTAAATAGGAGTGCTCAAAATTACGATGCTGTTTAAGATGAGCATGATAACGTTAGTGAGTATTGATTTAATGTTTTATATGTGTACACTGTGTATGCACTTAAAAGATAAAGCTTAATACAAAATAAATATTGTGACTTGTACCACACCTACATTCAATACTCCTAAACACGATTACTGACACAAAATTCCTTTAAAATTAGACAAGTAATGTTCAACACAATATAATTCATGCGCTTTGCCAGAAATAACCTTTAACTTCACCTCATCACATGATATCGACCTCAAATCGATTCAAACACCTCATAAGTCGATTCAGCATCATAAAAAAACATGAGATTGACTCCGAGAACTTCAAAATCGGTCCATTAGTTCTTGAGATATGCCACGTGCCTGTTGTGCAAGGTATCGGCGGTGGCCATCTTGGCAATATGCTAATAAAAAAAAAATGCACAGCCTGATTTTGATGCTATCATCCTAAAATGGTATCTATAGTCCCTAAGGATCACAAAAATGTATAAACCTCTACTATTATTATTTTGAAGGGGTCCAACTGGACTATTTCCATCCGTGACGCAGACGTCGGCGTCACAGTATTGAAAGGGTCAAGAGGAAATGGAAAAGGATTAATCCTCTTCTAAACCTCTCAATCCTCCTCTAAATTCCTCTTAATCTTCTTCCATTTCATCTTCAGAGGTTTGGAAGAGGATTAAGAGGAAATGGAAGAGGATTAAGAGGCTTAGAATAGGACTAACTTTTTCCATACAGTGACGCCGACGTCGTCGGAGTGAAGGGGTTAAGGACAAAGTACTTCTCCAGGTGGGGCCACGAGTGCTGGACTTCTGGGACTCCTGGCCGTCAGCTTGAGTGTCCTCCGCCTCACCCACAGGGTCAGCATCCTCAGGCGGAACAAAAACGTCCTCACTCGGGTCACCTTTCATGATGTTGATAATGATAAACAAGGCAACAATAGTGAACGCGATTACACGGTGACAACATTGCAGCTGAACTGAACAAAGAGCCCAACAAGTAACAACAAGAAGAGAAGAGAAAGAGGCCTCCAGTTTATCCTAAATCCGTAGATTTTACCCAAGATCTGCAAATTTACGTATTTTTTTTACTTTTTTCCATAACTGACACTTATTTTTTTATTTTAAGTTTATTTCTTGTCAGGTGGAAAATATTGAATTCTTGTTATTAAATCCCGAGTCCAAAGAGTTGGAAATGGAAGCTGATTACCCTCAAATACGAAAAAGTTTCCCTAATGATTGTCCAATTACCCTACTTAAGGCTTAATTTACCCAAAAGTGGAAGCCCTGGAATCATTGTGCCATGCGGCTCAACTGGTGCTGTCTGCCCACAATGGACAAAAACAAACCTGTATGAATTTTTTGTAGACTTAAAGTTAGTGGAGGAGGAACTACATTGAGCGGAGGCTAAATGGTCTGCTAACCGTTTCCAGAGTTAGTGAAAACACTAAGCAGCTAACGAAAAATTTAGCTTTGTTAATTAGCTGTTAGCAGATTAACGGAACCGTGCCCACCACTACCTATAGTAACCTAATTATATATCACAAAGGTGTCATTTGGTGCTGGATGGGTGCACTTATAGATAAATGCCCTTTACATATATACGAAGAGAATGACATGCAATTAACATGTACTCTTAGGATATCTGTTTTTAACATTCAGCCAGTAACCTCATCTTTCCCACTGATTCCTCCATGTACCCACTGTGATAGTACTTATGAAGAAGACATGCTTATTTCTTATCTGAGTACTCTGCATGGTGTGTATATTGGTGCATTGAATGTTCTTGTTATGAAGAAGACATGCTTATTTCTTATCTGAGTACTCTGCATGGTGTGTGTATTGGTGCATTGAATGTTCTTGTTATGAAGAAGACATGCTTATTTCTTATCTGAGTACTCTTCATGCTGTGTATATTGGTGCATTGAATGTTCTTGTTATGAAGAAGACATGCTTATTTCTTATCTGAGTACTCTGCATGCTGTGTGTATTGGTGCATTGAATGTTCTTGTTATGAAGAAGACATGCTTATTTCTTATCTGAGTACTCTGCATGCTGTGTGTATTGGTGCATTGAATGTTCTTGTTATGAAGAAGACATGCTTATTTCTTATCTGAGTACTCTGCATGCTGTGTGTATTGGTGCATTGAATATTCTTGTTATGAAGAAGACATGCTTATTTCTTATGTGAGTACTCTGCATGCTGTGTGTATTGGTGCATTGAATGTTCTTGTTATGAAGAAGACATGCTTATTTCTTATGAGTACTCTGCATGCTGTGTATATTGGTGCATTGAAGTTTCTTGGGTGTGCATTATTTTCTGTGATTTTGAATTTGCTATAAATCTCACCATTTGTGCCCTCGCCATTTGCGCGGCCTTAATTTGCGGCCACCGTCCCACCATCTGAGCAGGTGGTCTTGCCGTTTGCGCACCTCGCCCCCCCACCGCTGACTAAGGGTCGGTTCCCCCTAGTGCCGTCTCCCGCGTAAATTTAAATTTCTATGTAGTATCTGTAAATATGTCCATGGTGGTGATGAAGTTGGTGGTGGTGATGAAGGTGGTGGTTGTGATGAAGGTGATGGTGGTGATAAAGGCGGTGGTAGTGGAGATGAAGGTGGTGGCGATGATAAAGGTGGTGGGGGTTATGAATGTGGTGCAGTTGGGCGGTAAACAGCCACCGCCACAATTGATGTGAGTTTATGGGGCAGCGGCTGTGACTTTACTGCTTTTCATCTTTGGAAAATTCTCAAGTTTGTGAATTTGCAAATGCAGTGACATCTCAAGCAATGGACGGCTTACTCTTTTGATTTTGTGGCGCCATTGTCATTAAGCCGCAAATTTTGGAAAATCAACCACTTTGGTGCAAATCACCATAACTCCCTTATTTCTGGGGCTACAGTAAAGTTTTTGGTATCAATCGACGGTAAAATGAAAGGGCTATATTTTTTTTAATAAGCGACCGGGCTCAAAAACTTACTCGAAAGAGTCAAATATCAAATAAATTCTCAAAAAAACTGAAAAAAAACTATTTTTGAGTTCCCAACCTTGAAACCTACTCATTTTTTTAGCATTTCAAAAAACTTATATAACAAATGCTTTAGCCCTGCCAATGTGCTTTCCAATATGATGCATAACATTTCCCTACTCCCAGTAGTTTCGTCGCTAGAGCTCAAAACGTAAACCCTGTTGAGAGCGATTTTGACGAACTCCAGACACTTTGCCGTTTTTGTCTAGTGTGGCCTTGCTATTGCCTCTAGAAGGCTGTAATTGGTTCATATAGCCCCTCTTGGCAATGTAGTTTGACCAACTCGAAGGATGTTTTGATAGCTCAATTCCAAGTTTGTCGTCGAGCCGTCACAAAATAGCCTGTTTTTCAGCCCTTTTCCTGCAATTTGGACATGTCCTAGTTTTTTGCTTATAACTTTTTTATTTATATAATGCTTTCCAATTATTTCTTTTTCTGATTATTAATCTGTTTAAAAGAGCTTTCATTTGCCACCAAGCACTCCTTCCTAGCTTCAGTAGTTTTTGCTCGAGTTCGACCAGAAGTCACGACGAACATTCGCCGAATCTGACTCATTTCACGCAACGCGACGAAAAACCTTCCTGACGCCACAAAAATTAATATATCTGCATAAAAATTCATATATGAACACTTTAATATGTTGACTAACTTGTATTAAAACCACTTTAAGATATCTAAATAAAAGTTACTATTTTTTTATAATCATTTCACTATTTAAATCAACCTATATCAAGGGCCTTATAATACATGTTATTTTTTTTTTTTTTTAAGATTCAACCATACTTCTTCTCATTTATGAATAATACATTTAATTTGCTTTCTTTTGATAACATATATATATATATATATATATATATATATATATATATATATATATATATATATATATATATATATATATATATATATATATATATATATATATATATATATATATATATATATATATATATATATATATATATATATATATATATATATATATATATATATATATATATATATATATGGTTGAACAACAAAAAAATAAGAAATAACATGAATATTAAAGCCCTTAGGGGGGCGACTACGGGGGTCCTCCTGCGCATAAGGTACGTCCAATTGCTTTGAAATATTAGTATGTTGTTTGTAGCTGTAAAGGTATGATATTCTGTGAATTTCATTAAATTCGGGGGAAGTTTAGGGGAGACTCAAACAAATCTTTTTTTTGTTCCACAGGCTTTATTTTTCAGTTAATCGGTTTGAAAAAACATACCATAGAAACTTTGTTTACCAATCTACATTTTGTTGGAGGTAACTTTTTGATTTTTTGTTTTGTCTTAAAAAAAAAATTACAATGTTTTGTCACTTATTATTTTCTCCACTGTGTTGCGTTTTCTTTTGACTTTATTGAAAATCTATTCCCAACAAAAAAATGCCCTTTAGATGTAGTTTTAACTGATACCTAACAAAAGTTGATCAGACTTTTTACTGATTTTGTGAATTTTTTTTTTATTTTAAAAAACTAATTTTTGAGATATTGGCTCCTAAAGATTTTTTTTCCATTTCATTTCTGTTCTGCCATTTGTATTTATTTGATTGGCATGAAATTCTCACATATTATTGTGTATACCTTGTTGACTTACTGGAAAATGATAAGGCATCTGATCCCGCGGCACTCCCGCATAGCAGGAGTGCCGGGGAGTGCCTTACTTCTACGCTACTCTCTTGCTTGTCTTCTGAGGCTTGGCTGCTCCATAAGCCCTTTTGATGTTGGTGACTCTTTTTCTGATTGCCTTGCGCTTGTACATCATTTGTAAGTACGTTTTTTTGGCTGGAGAGGAGAGAAAAGTACGATGTGCTCTCCCCATCTGTGTCTCGCTTGGCACTGGCACGGTGGTGCCTCGCTTCCTCCCCTGCCTTTCCGTGTGAAGAGAGGATGACAGATGACCAAATTTACAGAGAAATAAAATATTCTAATGCAATTTTTACGTATATACGAAAGATACCGCATATGTTGACATGCGCGTCCTATGACGCGCATGTCCGGCTATGACGCAAAAGCCCCCCCAGGGGGGAGGGGTTTTAATTTTACGAAAACAAACCTCACCACATGGTAATTTAGGGTTTCCCGGCCACGCTAAGTGAAAAACATGTACTCGTCCGATTTTAAATATATTCGTCAAAAAATACCCCATAGTCGCCCCCCTTAATATAGGTTGATTTATATAGTGAAATGATTATGAAAAATAGTAACCTTTGTATTTAGATACCTTATATATATCTATATATATATATATATATATATATATATATATATATATATATATATATATATATATATATATATATATATATATATATATATATATATATATATATATATATATATATATATATATATATATATATATATATATATATATACAGTAAAACTTCACCATTTGCGCCCTCGCCATTTGCGCGGCCTTTATTTGCGACCATCATCCCACGATTTGCGCAGGTGGTCTTGCCATTTGCGCACCTCGCCGCTATGGTAGCAGCGTCTCACTGGCAGCAAAATGGCGTCCACTGATCTTCTGAGGACGTTTACTAGCTGTTTTGGCAGCAAAATGGTGTCCGTTGATCTTCTGAGGACGTTTACTGCTGTTCTGGCAGCAAAATGGCGTACGCTGATCTAAGGACGTTTACTAGCTGTTCTGGCAACAAAATGGCGTCCGCTGATCTTGAGGATGATTACTAACTGTTCTGGCAGCAAAATGGCGTCCGCTGAACTTGAGGACGTTTACTAGCTGTTCTGGCAGCAAAATGGCGTCCGCTGAACTTGAGGACGTTTACTAGCTGTTCTGGCAGCAAAATGGCGTCCGCTGAACTTGAGGACGTTTACTAGCTGTTCTGGCAGCAAATTGGCGTCCGCTGAACTTGAGGACGTTTACTAGCTGTTCTGGCAGTAAAATGGCGTCCGCTGAACTTGAGGACGTTTACTAACTGTTCTGGCAGCAAAATGGCGTCCGCTGAACTTGAGGACGTTTACTAGCTGTTCTGGCAGCAAAATGGCGTCCGCTGAACTTGAGGACGTTTACTAGCTGTTCTGGCAGCAAAATGGCGTCCGCTGAACTTGAGGACGTTTACTAGCTGTTCTGGCAGAAAAATGACATCCACTGATCTTCTGAAGACGTTTACTTGCTGTTCTGGCAGTGAAATGGCGTCCGCTGATCTTTTGAGGACGTTTACTAGCTGTTCTGGCAGCAAAATGGCGTCCGCTGATCTTCTGAGGACGTTTACTAGCTGTTCTGGCAGCAAAATGGCATCCGCTGACGAGCTACAGCTGTCTACCACCAGCGCGCCCTCTGCCGCCAGTGAAGAACACTGCTAACGTACACAACATGTCGTTTCCCGCCATAACCCGATCACCTCTCCTGGTCTCGTGGTGACTGCGATTATTCGATGTTTTCTGCCTCAACTTTGCACCACCATCATGCTGCACGCAGCGTCATCGAAGCCTAAACCCCGGAAGAACCCGGTGATGACCATAGCACAGGTGGAAGTGATTAAGAAGGTGGACAGTGGAAGAAAAAAGCGAAAGATTGGCCGTGAGTATGACGTGTTTCCTGCCAACAGACCATTTTTTTTTTTTTTTTTTTTTTTTTTTTTTAGCTGGTAGGGGGGTTTTGGGCTGTGACCGCCCATATGTATTTTTACCCATAGGTTATTAAGTTCGCCATTTGCGCATTCGCCATTTGCGCACCTTCAGACCGCCCATATGTGCGCAAATGGTGAGGTTTGACTGTATATATATATATATATATATATATATATATATATATATATATATATATATATATATATATATATATACTTGATATCAAGAGAAAACTGATTAAATGTGTTATTCATAAATGGGAAGAAATATGGTTGAATACTAAAAAAAAAAATTATAATAAGGCGCTAAATAGAGGTTGATTTATATAGTGAAATGATTATAAAAAATTAGTAATATTTTATTTAGATATCTTAAAGTGGTTTTAATACAAGTTAGTCAACATATTAAAGTGTTCATATATGAATTTTTATGTCAGGAAGGTTTTTCGTCGCGGTGCGTGAAATGAGTCAGGTTCGGCGAATGTTCGTCGTGACTTCTGGTCGAGCTCGAGCAAAAACTACTGAAGCTAGGAAGGAGTGCTTGGTGGCAAATGAAAGCTTTTTTAATACAGATTAATAATCAGAAAAGAAAATGGAAAGCATTAAATAAATAAAAAAAAGTTATAAGCAAAAAACTAGAACTTGTCCAAATCGCGGCAAAAGGACCGAAAAACAGGCTATTTTGATACGGCTCGATGACGAATTTGGAATCGAGCTATCAAAAAATCCTTCGAGTTGGTCAAACTACATAGCCAAGAGGGGCTACATGCCAAATTAGAGCCTTCTAGAGGCAATAGCAAGGCCACACTAGACAAAGATGGCAAAATATCTAGAGTTCGTCAAAATCGCTCACGACAGGTTTTACGTTTTGAGCTCTAGCGAGGAGGAAACTACTGGGAGTAGGGAAATAATATGCACCATATTGGAAAGCACATTGGAAG
This sequence comes from Eriocheir sinensis, assembly GCF_024679095.1. Lineage (NCBI taxonomy): Eukaryota > Metazoa > Arthropoda > Malacostraca > Decapoda > Varunidae > Eriocheir > Eriocheir sinensis. Next base: position 99,912 of record NW_026112177.1, on the reverse strand, counting down.
GGCTAAATCATTTGTTAAATAAGCTTCTTGAAATTCTCAAAAAACGAGTGGGTTTCAGGGTTGGGAACTCAAAAAGTTTTTTTTTGTCACTTTTTGCGAATTTATTCGTTATTTGACCCTTTCAAGTTTGTTTTCGAGCCCTGTCGCTAATTAAAAAATATAGCCCTTTTATTTTGCCGTCGATTGATACCAAAAACTTTTCTGTAGCCCCAGAAATAAGGGAGTTATGGTGATTCGCACCAAAGCAGTTGATTTTCCAAAATTCGCGGCTAAATGACAAGGCTGGGGCAAGTGTCCGTTCCATAGTATCGGCCCTATAGGGTTCACTGGCAAATGTGATTTTCTATGAAATGCTCATGAACTCAGGGCAAATTCTAAACACCATCCAAAATTTACACATCAATTTTTTCATTGTTACAGGTGATCTTGGTAAGACTCGCCACCCCTTGCCTTGCCCTGTGACTCAACACCCTCTGCCTTGTGCTGCTCCTCTGTGCTGATGTGCTGACTCAACACACCTTGTCTGGCGCTGTTACTGTGTTTTGGGACCCTGCCCCTGCCTGGTGGTGCTGCTGCTGCTTCCTACTTGCTGCAGTGTATCAAGGCGCTGACAGAATACACCCTGCCTGGTGCTGTCGGTAGTGAAGCTGTGCAGTGAGGTTTTGACGGACACACAGGAGTGCAACAGCACAGGGCTTGGATAAGCCATGGTGAGTACCTGGAAGGCAAGGTGTTGTGCTGAGTGGGCAGGAAACAGTCTTGCAGGTCACTCCACAGTGAAAGAGAAGAAGGCAAGCAAGGCTGTGGCTGAGGAGGTAATAGCCAGAACAGGGAGGCTAGCATGGTTGAAACTTTCATGTTTCCTCGTGTTCTTTTTCTTGTGTGGTGACCAGACAACTGCCTTGGTCTAATCAATGTTGTTATTACGTATTTTCTTCATTGTGTCCCCATCCAAGTAGTGAAATGCCACTAATATTTTGCAGCAAACTATGTTTCTCCAAATATCTTGTTTATGTGCTTCTCAGGTGTCAGTGTATCTTGCATTATAATTCCTGTCTTTTTCTTCCTTTGATTGTCCCTCCCATCTTATACAGTCCACTTGGTCTGTTTTTACTCTTGCCCATTTTCTTTGTTACTTTTCATTGAACTCCATTTCCCATTTTTTACTCCATTCATGTATCTCATTTGAATCTTCCTGCAGCTTACTACAGTCATCCTCATCTCCTATTTTTCTAAGCAGAAAAAGTTGGAGGGAACGGAATAGAGATCTATGTCAGTGGCCTCCGAAACCTTTGTTTTGGCTAGAAAGAGGAGCAGGTTAGAGGGGAGATGGTGTTTCACAGAATGGCAGGTTATGGAGTGACCAGTGTGCAACCTTTCTGTTTTTTCCTTATCTGAGCTGACCTCCATTTTTTCAAGGCATCCTGGGAACAAGGGTGTTGCTGCTCATCATGATCCTTCTCCAAACCTTTCAGGAGTGTCCTGTGTGCATGACGGGCTATGACGAGACTGTGCGACGACCACGCTCGATGCCTTGTGGACATACAATCTGCTCGACCTGCATTGATGGCATTGTGGATGAGGGCCATGCCACCTGCCCCACCTGCCGCATCAGCAACGCTGTACCCAAGGGGGGGCAATTCCCTGTGAATTATGTAGTGGAAGACCTTTTATGGAGACTGAAGGATTCATCATCGTCATCATCATCAGCTGCAACAGCAGGAGCAAGTGACTGCCCATTGGAAACCCCATGCCTCAGCGGCACGATAAGTTCTCTGCTGCAGCAGCAGGAGACAAAAGTCCTGGCTGCCATAAGTACCTGCCAGAAGGTCCAGGCACAGCTGGATCAGTTCCAGACAACCCTGGCAGACTGGTGTCAGCAGCAGCAGCACCTGGAGAACAGCCTACAGACTGTAATTGATGAGAGCAGAAGTATTTCCCTATTTGCATACCTATTTGTAGTCTACAGGGCCCGAGCTAAGCTCTAATAGTCCCGTCTCCATATCTACATTCATCCAGCCTTTCCTTCATTTGTTGGACACTGCTCGCCTCCACCACTTCTTCCCGCAAGCTGTTCCATGTGTTAACACTTCTATGTGGAAAACTATACTTTTACAAGTCATTCAAACAAGTTCCTTTATTAAGTTTCTTTCCATGTCCTCTCAGCCCCTGCATTCTCACAGTTGGGAAGAGATCATCTCTACACCTCATCAAACTTATTTACCAACTTATACAGCATGATCAGATCTCCTTTCTCCCTTCTTTGTTCCGGTGTCGTCAAGTCCATCTCCTTCAATCTGTCTTCATACGTCATATTCGAGAGTTCTGGGACCATTTTAGTTGCAATTCTTTGTAATCTTTCCAACTTTCTGATATCCTTTTTGTGAGGCGACCACACAACTGCAGCATATTCAAGTTTTAGTCTTATCAGTGTTGTTATTATTTTCTTCATCATTTCTTTGTCCATAAAATGGAATGATACCCTTATAGTTTGCATCATCCTGTAGGCTTCTCCAAATGCAGGTAACTCTCGATTTACACGAGTTTGGTTTACGTGTTTTTGAAATAACGCGGGATCCAAAATCCAAATAAATGTTTAATTTACACGTTTTTTTCACTTATACGTGATATTTTATGGAGTGGCCACAGATGTCTCACGCAACTGGACTCACACGGCGCCGTGGCCACACAGCTGAGCTCAGTTTTTCCCGCGCGCCACTTGAACAACAATACAGTACCCACACTGCCACGCTACTCAACAAAAGGGGTGGGCAGGTACCGGTACCAGCTATACGGTACGGTACCGGTACCAGACGCTCATGGTGTCCCTCATTTCTTCCTCACACGAGTGAGGCTGAGACCGAGTGCCTGAATGGATATCTCGGTGATATGGATATTTTCTCTCTCTCTCTCTCTCTCTCTCTCTCTCCACTGAATGTAGTGAATATTTATTTTTTGATAGAAACCTTCAAACCTACCTCTTCTTTGAATTACATTGTTTTTGATTTACGCGACCTCTTCAAGGACACAATACTCGCATAAATCGAGAGTTACCTGTAACTTGTTTGTGTGCTTTTTTGAGGATAGTGTGTCTCGCATCGTTACTCCTAAATCTTTTTCTTCATGTACCACCTTAAAGTTTTCTTCTCCCATCCTGTATGTATTCCTTGGTCTTTTTTAACTTTTCCCCATTTCCATAACATGGCATTTGTTTGCATTGAATTCCATCTCCCATAACTGGCTCCATCTATACACTCTGTCCAGGTCTTTTGCAGTTCTTCACAGTCTTCCTCCGTCTTCACTTTTCTTATTAACTTTGAATCATCTGCAAAAAGGCTCATATAACCTTTTATACCCATAGGCATATTACATATTTATATATATTATGAACATTATTGGTGCCAGAACTGAGCCCTGAGGAACTCCACTCTCTACTCTCCTCCAATTTGATTTCTCTTCTCTAATCACCATCCTCATTTCTCTTCCTGTTTAGTAATCCTTCATCCACTCGATAACCTTTCCGCCAATTCCTCCCCACTGCTGTAGTTTCCAGATTAACCTTTTGTGGGAACCTTGTCAAAAGCTTTTTTCAAATCGAGATATGCACAATCAACCCATCCTTCTCTTTCTTGCACCACGTCTAGTGCTCTTGAGTAGAAACATAGTAAGTTGCTGACATACGATTTCCCTTTTCTAAATCCAAACTGTCCTTCATTTATCATGTTTTCCTTTTCTAAATGTTCAACCCATTGTTTTTTTTTTATTATACTTTTGCAAATCTTGCTCATTACACTTGTCAAAGAGACTACAGTACTCTTTCGAGTTTCGCGCTTGCTTCATTTCGAAGGTATGGCGCTAAACTCGAGGATCACGAAACTCGAGGTATTAAAATTCATGTAAAAGCGCTTATTGGTACCGACCCGTGGAAAATAATTACTTTTTTTTTTACTTCCTTGTTATCTCAAAATACGTACCTTGGTAATAAGCAGAAAACTGGAAGTGAGAACAGGTTGTTTTTGAGCCGCAGTTGAAGGCAGTTGCCTTACAATTGGCTGGCAGTTCTGAAATTCTGAATACAGGCTCGTGATCCACGGATCAATGATGGGCCAGTAATGGCACACCTACATCGTACCTTAATAGTATGCCAGTAATCGGACCAATTTTACCGGATATCGGCCCAATATAAAACCTGAACTCAAACTGATATTGGCCCAACATAAATCCGGCATGAAAACCGATATTGTCCCAACGCTGGACCTGAATGAAAACAGACGTTGGGCCGATATATATGTATATATATATATATATATATATATATATATATATATATATATATATATATATATATATATATATATATATATATATATATATATATATATATATATATATATATATATATATATATATATATATATATATATATATATATATATATATATATATATATATATATATATATATATATATATATATATATATATATATATATATATATATATATATATATATATATATATATATATATATATATATATATATGCCATGAGGCGCGGCACAAGCCGCCATGAGGCGCGGCACATGCCGCCATGAGGCGCGGCACAAGCCGCCATGATGCGCGGCACAAGCCGCGAGAGCCCTTACTTTATCAGACGACGCCATGCTGATACAGGGCAAGTGCTTTGTTTACGTTGTGGATGCGGATACGGGCAACTGACCTTTGCCGTGTGTGACGCACACCTGGAAAATTTGGGTTTGCCGGTTGTCCAAGTGTGATACTGCCTTTAGGCAGCGAGGCCGCTGACCGGGTGAGCACCGACGATGACGTCATCGGACTCCCAGCGAATCACAAGCGTGTTTTCAGAGCTCAGCCATTCGTAGTTTTTTTTTTTTTAATGTGAGTGATTATTTTGAGTAATTATGAAACCCAAAAGTCGGACCCACGTGTGCACCAAATATTTTTTTTCATATTGGTTACTTTATTCAATTAGCGCGAATTCAGTTAGCGCGACCGCGTTCATCCACCTAATTCTCGCGCTAAATGGGGCTCTACTGTATATATATATATATATATATATATATATATATATATATATATATATATATATATATATATATATATATATATATATATATATATTAAGGAGATCACAACATTACTGTCATTATTTAGTAAATAATACACCACAGACATCATCAAAAACCCATCTCCTTGTTACCAGGGAGGGCAGAGGTAAAGGCCAGAGGAAAGAGAAAACAAACAGTAAAAGTAATAGTAGAGATCACCCATTGAAATGGGTCACTCAGCAATTCACTCTACCTTGGGGAGGCGGTGGCTGAACGGATAGCGAGACGGCCCCGTGTTGAGGAGGACACGAGTTCAATCCCCGACCGGTGCCACCAAGCTGGGATTTTTCAGCCGCTGCCGAGTGGCTTAAAACTACCCACATGCTGTCCAGAAGACCACCTATCAACCCGGACTCTAGATTCTAGGATCAAAGATGAGCTCCGGGAGGGCAGCATGAGCCAATGCAAGATGGCGCCACTATAAACACTCGCCTGCACCAGAACGGGCTGGGCCGACCATCAGGACCCACCGGAAAGAAGCCTTGGACCGACCATCAGGATCCACCGGGAAGAAGCCTACCGGCGCAATAGGCCGCAACGTAAAAAAAAAAAAAAAAAAAAATTCAAGCCCGAGGGGATCATAGACTTCCCTGAAACCCAACCATAATATAAATGCAAAAAGAAATAATTTTCATTGAACTGAGGTTCACTTCATGCACAGTGGATCTATAATATATATATATATATATATATATATATATATATATATATATATATATATATATATATATATATATATATATATATATATATATATATATATATATATATATATATATATATATATATATATATATATATATATATATATATATATATATATATATATATATATATATATATATATATATATATATATATATATATATATATATATATATATATATTATATACAGGGCTGGGAAAATGTTTGTATTTCATAATGTACTAAACAAACAAGTAAACCTTAGAAATCCCATAAGTTGGATCTAGGAACAGGTTGAATCTAGGAATAGGTTGGATCTAGGAATAGCTTGGATCTATGAACAGGTTGGATCTATGAACAGGTTGGATCTAGGAATCTAAGAGAGAGAGAGAGAGAGAGAGAGAGAGAGAGAGAGAGAGAGCGTGAGGATATACTATACTGGGTACTACCATTAGTTCCGTGAAATTTTCACAGGTCCTGCTAGTAGTTATGAATATACAGTACCCTCTCGAGTTTCGCACTTGCTTCATTCCGAAGGTATAGCGCTAAACTTGAGGATCGCAAAACTCGAGGTATTAAAATATATATGAAAAAGCGCTTATTGGTTCCAGCCCATGGAAAAAAATTACTTTTTTTTTCGACTTTACTCCCTTGATATCACAATTTTTTCGACTTTACTCTCTTGTTTTCTCAAAATAGTAATAGGCAGAAAATGGGAAGTGAGAACAGGTCATTCTAAAGCCGCAGTTGAAGGCGGTTGCCTTACAATTGGCTAGCAGTTATGAATACACGCTTGTGATCCACGTGGTGTCGTCTGCTATAGTAAGGGCGGTTGCTCGCTAACATCATGATTGACTTGTCAATGCCTATTGAACGTAAACAAAATAGCTCGCAGAGAGGTTCAACTTGCTTACTGCTTCCATATTTCCCTCACCGCTCACAAATACCACAAGCGGACAAAAAAGAACACATCCAGGCAAATTAACACTTTTAATGCTGTGTATTCCCACAGCACGCATGCGTGGTGGACAGCAGAATGACTAATTTCAGCGGGAAGATATTTCTCGCAACACCGGCCAGTGTATAGTGGACCTTCTTCTTTTGACCTGTAATGCTTTGTATTGCTTCTTTGGTCCCCCTTCTCCACACTTTTATATTTCATAACATGCACTTAGGGCCGCTTTCACAGTCATTTTGTTTGTTTTGATCGTTATCAGTCGCGGGGATCGCCGCTCTAGTATTTCCACGTGAAACTGGCCGATGGGTAGTGATGTGATCTGATAGTGTCGGAGGTATTGCCTTTACAACGGCATCTCGTGGCGGCTGCGGGGCTAGCCTCACCCCGCACCTTACCACACACTCTCAACACCTTTCTCTGCAGCCACCACTACCCCATAGGCCAATTTCACGTGGAAAACTATAGCGTCGATCGCCGCCATTGGTAACGATCAAAATAAACAGTGACTGTGAAAGCGGCCCTTATTTACTTAACAGTGCGCACTTATACACTTCACCCTGAACTTAAGTGTTTTTCTATTCTATTCTTTCCCTGATTTTGGTTTTCTATGCCCTTTTGCTATTTTCCACTGTTACGTTTCACCGTCGCTGCCATGCATTACAGGTCAAAAGAAGAAGAAGAAGAGGAAAACAACACCGGGAGATCTGCAAAAAAGTTTTTTGGACTGTGGTTCCCCAGCACGGGGTGTTCTCTTATCTTGTTAATCAAGTAGTAAGCGAAGCAGCTCTGCCAGTCCATTTTACGAGTCTCTTGGTGGGCCATCTTACACTGCTCCTCAGCCACTGCTGTCGTCTGTTTGTTTACAAGCAGCCGTTCAGTACCCACGTACCCACGCTTGTACTCACAACCGTTTTCCATTCATACGGACAACCTACAACTCGCTCCCGGTTGGGCATACAGGCAACCACGGTTGCCCATAGCCCCAATGGTTGGACACCGCCTTTTAAGGCAGCACGCATGACGCTGACGGTAGGTAAACGTGACCCGTACATGTCAAAGCACCGCGAAACTCGTGGCGGTAATGCGCGAAAGTCGTGATGGTAAGAATTTAAGACTAAGCGCTAAACTCGAAGATCGCGAAACTCGTGAGGGTACTGTAACAAAAACTGGTGGATTTGAAATAAAGATGTAACTATAACTTTCAGTACTGATCCTTAGAAACGTTTTAAAAAATCTCCCAGAGTAATGAATAAACAAAAATAATGACAAAATAATGATTTTCCAAATATTATCAAATAATGATTTCTACGAGAAGCTATGAGCCCTCGTTGCTCTGCTGCAATTCAAGCTGGCGCCGACTTCGCCCCCCACATCGGTCAGAGGAATTCCTCAAGTATATCATGATGGTTTTGCCAATTTCATCTTTGGTAGTCAATTGGCAATGTTCCTGGAAAAAAAAAATATTGCTACCTAAATTGTGTGTGTGTGTGTGTGTGTGTGTGTGTGTGTGGTATTCACCCACTCTGCTGCTGGTCTCACAGCAGCCAGATATTCCCTATGGAAAAATTTCAGAGCTCATGGTAACTGATTGTGGTAGGTCTGAGACCATACACACACACGACACACTGGACCAGCAATGTAACAACTCCTTATCTAATATCCCATACCTACTCACTGCTTGTTGAACAAGAATTTATATTTACACCCACCTTCTAGACCTTTGTCTTTCAGAGCCTCAATCACACTCCTCTCACACCTAACCTTGGCCTCCCTAATCTTCTGTTTAGTAACCCTCTGTTGCCTTACATACTCTGACCATGTGTTCTGATATACTAGCTACATTCTCTGCCTCAATACTTTCATGTCTCTCTTTCCTCAGTCTCCTACAAACCTTATTTAGCCTCTTTCGCTCCTTCCTAGCATCCCTGATCTCCCCATTCCACCACGGCTTGTACTTTCTCTTCCTTCCATTCGTACTCAAGTACCCAATCCGTCGAGTAGCGGCTCTCCTTACATTACCTACAAACTCACTATTGGCTCCATCCACGTCATGCACACTTCCATTCATCCAGTCTAATTCCCTCAGGTCTACCTGGAAATCTTCCCATCTGTTATCCCTCAACCTCCATTTCTTTCTTTCCCTCTTCACTTCTCTTTCATTCCTAGCATACAGGTCACAATCCACCACCAGCATATTGTGATCAAACACCACATCAATCATTCCGTCCTCATCTATCCACATACGAGACACACACTCAAGCATTCTTCCATTCACTAACACATAATCAATGGCAGACTCCTGATCCCTCGCACTCGATCAACATCACATGTCCCTCAGCCGTCGTCACATTTAGGTTTTCCAGATTCATTTCATCCACAAACTCATCCAGCATCTCTCCATTCCGGTTCATTCTCTCCCCAAGCACACCCACATGTGCATTCATATCTCCCATGACCATAACTTTCTCTCCGGCATACTCCCTCACAACTTTCCTCACCACGCCATACTTCCCTCTGTTCTCCTTCACGGCTCTCTCACCTTCCACCGTCATGTACACCACAATCACGATCAACCTCTCAGACTTACCCTTGGCATTCACACACTGGCCCTAACATTCACTTTTTCCACTCTGAGACCCTTACTTTTCCTGTGGAGTAGGGCTACGCCTCCTCCCCATGTGTTTTGCTTATTCCTGCCCTTCCCTATCATAGCAAACACTTCCCCATCCACACGCACATCGTCCCTTAAGTGAGTCTCAGTCACACCAACCAGATCAAAGCTCCACTCATCCAGCTCCCTGCTCATGTCATCCAGCTTACCTGTACCCCATCCTCTCACATTTATACAGCCAATGTGCATACAGTTCATACGCTTCACTGCCTGGTTGGTGGTTTCTCTTCCTTGCTCTCTAGCGCCTTAAGCATCCACACACTGGACGGACCTAGCATTCCTCCACTCCCTCAGCCTCCTGCCCATCCTCTCGTGTCCTGACTAGTTCAGGTGGACCCCATCCACATTGAAGTCCAGCCCTTCCCGTAGTACACCATCTAGACCTTCAAAGTTAACATTCCCTTTCCTACCCCTCAGCCACTCCACTTTCAACTGTAGCAGTGCCTCCTGAAGTCTAACGTTCGTCCTCTGCCTCACCCTCTCATACCCTCCCCTTTTCTAGGGCGCCTCATAACCCCAACCACTGCCACGCTCACATTCTTACCCTCCACTGCCTCTACCACCTCCCTTACCGTGTCCTCCGTTCCAACATTCTCTAAATCATTCCCCTCCACCCTGAATGATCAAGAGGCTGCCATCCTCAAGCTCACCTGCCTTCTCACTTCTCCAGTCATGGCGCCACTCCCTCGGCCTCGGGCCTCACGAGAACAATAACAACATTTGGTTCTAATAATACAACGCAATAATTTTTATTTTCTATCATGTTTTTACGGACATCTATTAATCTTTCACGCAGAAAATAATTATTTTGAGATATATTTCATATATCGCATAAACTATAATGTGGTACAATAAACTGCACCCATATATACTCACTTTTTAAAACACGAAATTGACTGTAGAAAAATATGAGTATGAATTTGAAATATTTAATAAACGGAAAAAAAATAAAAGCTAAGTTCCTAAAAGTAGTATGAATGTCAGAAGATAAATAAGTTAAACAAACTCTTATCTGTTAATTACTGTTGATGTTTTATTAAACTTATATTTGTCTTCTGGGGAGCATCAGTATAATTCTTCCACTCCTGTCTTAATTCTGCAGTAATTGTAGTGGCTTGTATAATGATGACTGGACTGATGTATGAATAACCCAATCGGGCCGAAATTCGATTACCATTCTCATTCTGGTGTTGTAAAAAGTAATAGTTCAATATCGGCCCGATATCACTTTAACACCAATGGGCCGATGTAGGAAATTTATTACGGATAGGAATCGGCACAACGCTTGGTTTCCATCTTCCCAGCGTTCCGCCTTGGGGCCGCCGTTTGCCGTTATCGGCCCAATACTTCAATGTTTCCTGGGAACCGCGGTTGCCCATATCCCCAATGGTTGGACACTGCCTTTTAAGGCACCACGCATGATGCCGATGGTAGGCAGACGCGACCCGTACATGTCAAAGCAACGCGAAACTCGTGGCGGTAATGCGCGAAAGTCATGATGGTAAGAATTTAGGACTAAGCACTAAACTCGAGGATCGTGAAACTTGGATAGCGCGAAACTCGAGAGGGTACTGTAGTCTATAATTTAGTGGTTCAGTTTTATCTCCACTTCTCTAAATTGCTAGTGTTCGGTCTCTTTCACTCTAAGGGCACTTTTCCTGTATTTATAAAGCATGTTATTATGTCATAAAGTGGTTCTAATAATAATTAATTTCTACACTTTTAGCCCTTGACCTGAGATTTCATCCGGTCCCATAGCTTTCCTTCCATCTAAAGACTCCATCAGCTGCAACAGTTCCCCTTTCTCAAACTTTACATATTTTAGTTTCTCTTCATTACAATTTTCGAGCCCCCTGTCAAAGTTGTCTCTTTCGTAAACACTATGAAAGTTTTTATTTAATATTTCTGCAATTTCTTCGTCATTTTTGTGGAATACATTTTTTCTTTTAGCCTTTCCACTTCTTCATTTCTTTTTAACTTCCAGGAGGACTTCCCTTCTGGCTGCCGACCTGAGAGGTGTCTTGATAACTCCTCGAACTTTTTTCTTATCAATTTCTGCAACATTCGCGGTCTTCGTTCTAATTTTCATTCTGTGGAACACCATCTCTCCTCCTCTAAACCTCACCTTCTCTTCCTCACCGAAACACAGGTTTCTGAGGCTACTGACAGCAATCTCTACTCTGTTCCCTCCTACTATCTCTATCCTCAATTTCAATCCAAAGCTGGATGTTGCGTCTACGTACGCAACGACATCACTTGCTCTCGTGCCCACGACCTTGACTCTTCTGAATTTTCCACCATCTGGCTAAGACTTCATTGTCATTCTATTACTAAATACATCTGTGCTGTTTATCTTTCACCTAATTCTACTAACTATGTAAAATTCTTTCAATACCTGAACTCTAAAGTGGACAACATCTTGACCCACTCTCCCTTCGCTGAAATCTCAATGTTCACCACCAGCTTTGGCTTTCATCCTCTTTCACTGACCAGCCTGGTGAACAAGCCTACAACTTTGCTCTCCTCAATGACCTAGAGCAGTTGGTTCAGCACCCTACACATATTCCCGACCGTCTTGGAAACCGGCCCAACATACTTGACCTCTTCCTTACCTCTAACCCTTCTGCTTACTCTGTCAAACTGTTCTCTCCGTTGGGCTCCTCCGATCACAACCTTATTTCTGTATCCTGTCCTATCGCTTCTGTAAACCCTCTGGACCCACCGAAGAGGCGATGCTTCTGGCATTTTGCTTCAGCTCGGTGGGACGACTTGAGGATGTACTTTTCCGATTTCCCGTGGAATGGTTACTGCTTCCAGAATAGAGACCCCTCTGTGTGTGCCCAGCACATCACAGAGGTGATTGTCTCTGGAATGGAGGCATATATTTCACGTACTTTCTCTACTCCTCATGCTAAAAAGCCTTGGTTTAATCACACTTGTTCTCATGCTGTCAAAGATAGAGAGGCAGCTCACAAAAGGTACCAGAGCCTTCAAACTCCCGCTAACCATGATCTCTACATTTCCGCCCGGAATCGTGCCAGATCTATTCTTCAACTTACCAAAAACTCCTTTATCCATAGCAAATGTCAACACCTTGCTTTCTCTAATTTTCCAGGGACTTCTGGCACTTAGCCAAAAACATCTCCTCCAATTTCACTTCTTCCTCATTCCCACCTCTTCATAACCCAGATGGCAGTACTGCCATCTCATCTATCTCAAAGGCTGAACTCTTCACTCAAACTTTCTGTAACAACTCCACTCTGGACAATTCTGGGCATATTCCTCCTATATATCCCCCCTCTGACTCCTTTATGCCTGTTATTAAGATTCTTCCTAATGATGTTTTCTATGCCTTTTCTGGCCTCAACTCGCAGAAGGCTTATGGACCTGATGGAGTGCCTCCTATTGTCCTTAAAAACTGTGCTTCCGTGCTGACACCCTGCCTTGTCAAACTCTTTCGTCTCTGCCTCTCAACATCTACCTTTCCTTCCTGCTGGAAGTACGCCTTCGTACAGCCTGTGCCTAAGAAGGGTGACCGTTCCAATCCCTCAAACTACTGCCCTATAGCTTTACTTTCCTGTCTATCTAAAGCTTTTGAATCAATCCTTAGCCGGAAGATTCAAAAGCACCTTTCCTCTTCTAACCTTCTATCTGATTGCCAGTATGGGTTCCTCAAGGGGCGTTCTACTGGCGATCTTCTTGCTCTCTTAACTGATTCTTGGTCATCCTTTCCTAGCCGTTTTGGTGAAACTTTCTCAGTTGCACTAGACATATCGAAAGCCTTCGATAGAGTCTGGTACAAGTCTTTGCTTTCTAAACTGCCCTCTTTCGGATTCTATCCTTCTCTCTGTTCCTTTATCTCCAGTTTCCTTTCCGGCCGTTCTGTCTCTGCTATGGTAGACGGTCACTGTTCTTCTCATAAACCTATTAACAGTGGTGTTCCACAGGGCTCTGTCCTATCACCCACTCTCTTCCTGTTATTCATCAATGATCTTCTTTCCATAACAAACTGTCCTATCCACTCATATGCTGATGACTCCACTCTGCATTATTCAACTTCTTTCAACAGAAGACCTTCTCAACCGGAATTACATGACTTCAGACTGGAGGCTGCAGAATGCTTAACCTCAGACCTTACTATCATTTCCGATTGGGGTAAAAGGAACCTTGTGTCCTTCAATGCCACAAAAACCCAATTTCTCCACCTATCAACTCAACACAATCTTCCAAACACCTATCCCCTATTCTTCAACAACACTCAGCTGTCACCGTCTTCAACACTAAACATTCTCGGTCTATCCTTAACTCAAAATCTTAACTGGAAACTTCACATCTCGTCTCTCACTAAATCAGCTTCTTCGAGATTGGGCGTTCTGTATCGTCTCCGCCAGTTCTTCTCCCCCGCACAGTTGTTATCCATATACAGGGGCCTTGTCCGCCCTCGTATGGAGTATGCATCTCACGTGTGGGGGGGCTCCACTCACACAGCTCTCTTGAACAGAGTGGAGTCTAAAGCTCTTCGTCTCATCAGCTCTCCTCCCCTTACTGATAGTCTTCTACCCCTTAATTTCCGCTGCCATGTTGCCTCTCTTTCTATCTTCTATCGATATTTTCATGCTGACTGCTCTTCTGAACTTGCTAACTGCATGCCTCCCCCCCTCCTGCGGCCCCGCTGCACACGACTTTCTACTCATGCTCATCCCTATACTGTCCAAACCCCTTATGCAAAAGTTAACCAGCATCTTCACTCTTTCATCCCTCACGCTGGTAAACTCTGGAACAATCTGAACTCTTTCTAGAGGAGGGTATCTGGACACCTCTCCTCCCGAAATTGACCTCTTTTTCGGCCACCTCTTTGGATTCTTTTTGTGAGCAGCGAGTAGCGGGCTTTCGTTATTATTGTTTACTTTTTTTGTGTCCTTGAGCTGTCTCCTTTGTTGTAAAAAAAATAAGAATTTATAAAACATTTTTGGTTCTTCCTTACAACTAAAAACTATTCTTTTTTCAAATTTAGCTTCCTCTTCTCTCCTTATTTTTACATATTCATTTCTTGCTTTTTCATATTTGTCTTGTTTTTATTTGGTCTCTTCTTTAAATTTTTCCATGCCTTATTTCTATTTCTTTTTGCTGTTTCACTGTAATATGGAACATATATCTATTCCCCTGTTGTAAATATTCATAAAAAGTTCATATTTCTCTTGAATATTAGTACTTCTCTTTATATCGGTCCAGTCTACCCCAGTGAAGAAAGTCTTTGAGTCCAACGTAATCTGCCTTTGCGTAGGTTTTTCTTTTTCCTTATATGCTTCATCTCAATATTCATATCCTTCCTTAGTTTTCATCTCTAATAGTTCATGGTCGCTCTTTCCTAAGGGGCACCCATGACTGACTACTTCATCTAACACAATATTTTTTGTGAAGATTAGGTCAAGTCTTGCTGGTTCGTCATCCCCTTACATCCTTTTTTCTCCTTGCACCCACTACGTCAACAGGTTATCCGTTTCCAGCTTCAGTAGTTTACTTCCCCAGGTATTTCCGACACCCTCCGTTGCATAATCTTTCTATTTCACCTCTTTGCAATTGAAATATCCTGTTAATATCACTTTTCTACTTTTTTTATTTCGTCTGTCAGTGCCCGTACTGTTTCTTCCAGCATAGCGTTGTATCTTACTTCATTCCAACTTTTGGTTTTAGGGGGACATAGGCTGTTATTATGTTCGTCTTCTCTCCACCGTTTACCAGTACCTGCACAGCCATCACCTCCGCACTGTCCTTTCCATATCTCACTTCAGTCACTTTCAAATTTTGTTTTGTCATTATCATCACTCCTCCTCCCTTTCTTTCCTATCTTTCCTCCAAATGTTGTACTTGCTCTTTCCTTCCAGCACAAGTTCCAATTCCTTTCCAAGTTTTGTTTCAACTATACACATAATATCTGGATCACTTTCCCTTAAATAATCAATTAGTACAGTTTTCTTTGATACAAGACCATCTATGTTAGTGTATGCAATCTTTAAACCTTTTCTCCCTTCTCCCTTTCTTTCCCACCATATCAACACCCTTAATCTCTCTTTTAGCTTCCTATCCACCACTTCATCAGTTTTTTGTTCTTCATTCTCCAAAAAAAATTCTTCTTTTCATCTGGTCTTTGCTCACTCCTTTTTTTCGCTTCATTTATCAATTCTTTCATCCTCTGACATATTTCTCCTCACATATATTTGATTGTATTCTTCAAAGTTGTTTATTTTCCATGACCTATTTAGGATGGTTTTTGTTGTCATTTGAGACCTTAGCTTAATCTTTAATGGCCTGTTCTTTCCTTCCTCGTATCTTTTCAATCTAGTTATTTCATCTACTTCTTCCTCAATCTTTTCTTCTGCAGTATTCATATTTCTCAATATACTTTTCACCTTACTCCTCTCATATTTTTCCCTCTGGGCCTTCACTTGTTTTTTTCCTCTTTTTACACCAAACACTATGACACATTTTTTCTTTTCTGCCATGTCCCTCACCATTGTTTCTTTATTTTCTAGTACGTTCACAACATCTTTTTCTATGTCTTGTCTCTGTTCTTGTTGTTGTTGTTCTAGGATTTCCCTAAAGCTTGTTTTTTCCTTATCTTTTTCACTTCTCCGCTCCTTCAACTCATCATTGACCACATGCTTAATCTGTTCCTCCACCCTTTTTTTTTTTATTTTTTATTTTTTTTTACAGCAGAGGAGTCAGTTCAAGGGCATAAAAAAAAGGTAACAAATGTTGAAAAAAAAGCCCGCTACACACTGCTCCAAAAAAAGAGTTGGAGGAGTGGCTGAAAGATAGGTCAATTTCGGGAGGAGAGGTGTCCTGATACCCTCCTCTTGAAAGAGTTCAAGTTGTAGGCAGGAGGAAATACAGATGAAGGAAGATTGTTCCAGAGTTTACCAGCGTGAGGGATGAAAGAGTGAAGATGCTGGTTAACTCTTGCGTAAGGGATTTGGACAGTAAAGAGATGAGCTTGAGTAGAAAGTCGTGTGTGGCGAGGCCGCGGGAGGGGGGGAGGCATGCAGTTAGTAAGTTCAGGAGAGCAGTCAGCATGAAAATATCGATAGAAGATAGAGAGGCAACATGGCGGTGGAATTTAAGAGGTAGAAGACAATTAGTAAGAGGAGGAGAGCTGATGAGACGAAGAGCCTTAGACTCCACTCTGTCCAGAAGAGCTGTGTGAATGGAGCCCCCCCACATGTGAGATGCATACTCCATACGAGGGCGGACAAGGCCCCTGTAAATGGATAGCAACTGTGCGGGGGAGAAGAACTGGCAGAGACGATACAGAATGCCCAGCCTCGAGGAAGCTGATTTAGTAAGAGAAGAGATATGAAGTTTCCAGTTGAGATTTTGAGTTAAGGATAGACCGAGGATGTTTAGTGTTGAAGAAGGTGATAGCTGAGTGTTGTCAAAGAATAGGGGATAGTTGTTTGGAAGATTGTGTCGAGTGGATAGGTGGAGAAACTGTGTTTTTGAGGCGTTGAAGGACACCAAGTTCTTCTTGCCCCAATCAGAAATAATAGTAAGGTCTGAGGCTAAGCGTTCTGCCGCCTCCAGTCTGGAATCATTTACTTCCTGTAGAGTGGGTCTTCTATTAAAAGAAGTTGAGTAATGCAGAGTGGAGTCATCGGCGTAAGAATGGATAGGACAGTTTGTTTTGGAAAGAAGATCATCAATGAACAACAGAAAGAGAGTGGGAGATAGAACAGAACCCTGTGGGACACCACTGTTAATAGGTTTAGGGGAAGAACAGTGACCGTCTACCACAGCAGAAATAGAACGGTCAGAGAGGAAACTGGAGATAAAGGTACAGAGAGAAGGATTGAAACCGTAGGAGGGTAATTTGGAAAGCAAAGATTTGTGCCAGACCCTATCAAAGGCTTTTGATATGTCCAGCGCAATAGCAAAGGTTTCACCGAAACAGCTAAGAGAGGATGACCAAGGGTCAGTTAGGAAGGCTAGGAGATCACCAGTAGAACGCCCCTTGTGGAACCCATACTGGCGATTAGATAGAAGGTCAGAAGTGGAAAGGTGCTTTTGAATCTTCCGGTTAAGGATAGATTCAAAAGCTTTAGATAGACAAGAAAGCAAAGCTATAGGACGGTAGTTTGAGGGATTGAAACGGTCACCCTTCTTAGGCACGGGCTGTATGAAGGCATACTTCCAGCAGGAAGGAAAGGTAGATGTTGACAGGCAGAGGCGAAAGAGTTTGACCAGGCAGGGTGTCAGCACGGAAGCACAGTTTTTAAGGACAATAGGAGGCACTCCATCAGGTCCATAAGCCTTCTGAGGATTGAGGCCAGAGAGGGCATAAAAAAACATCATTAGGAAAAATCTTAATAACAGGCTTAAAGGAGTCGGAGGGGGGATGAGTAGGAGGAATATGCCCAGAATTGTCCAGAGTGGAGTTGTTACAGAAAGTTTGAGAGAAGAGTTCAGCCTTAGAGATAGATGAGATGGCAGTGCTGCCGTCCGGGTTAAGGAGAGGAGGGAAAGAGGAAGAAGTGAAATTGGAGATGTTTCTGGCTAAGTGCCAGAAGTCTCTGGAAGAATTAGAGAAAGTAAGGCGTTGACATTTTCTATGGATGAATGAGTTTTTGGTAAGTCGGAGAATAGATTTGGCATGATTCCGGGCGGAAATGTACAGATCATGGTTAGTGGAATTTTGAAGGTTCTGGAACCTTTTGTGAGCTGCCTCTCTATCTATGACAGCATGAGAACAAGTGTGATTAAACCAAGGCTTTTTAGCATGGGGAGTAGAGAAAGTACGTGGAATGTATGCCTCCATTCCAGAGACAAGCACCTCTGTGATGCGCTGGGCACACACAGAGGGGTCTCTATCCTGGAAGCAGTAATCATTCCACGGGAAATCGGAAAAGTACATCTTCAGGTCGTCCCACCGAGCTGAAGCAAAATGCCAGAAGCATCGCCTCTTCGGTGGGTCCAGAGGGTTTATAGAAGCGATAGGACAGGATACAGAAATTAGGTCATGATCGGAGGAGCCCAACGGAGAGAACAGTTTGACAGAGTAAGCAGAAGGGTTAGAGGTAAGGAAGAGGTCTAGTATGTTGGGCCGGTCTCCAAGACGGTCGGGAATATGTGTAGGGTGCTGAACCAACTGCTCCCTTGCACCCACACTCTGCTGATCATTTCCTGTCTTCTCTGCTACCTCTCTCTTTATCATTTCTTTCATCTTCTTCTCCATGTCTGTTTGTCCCCATCACACTCCTCTCTTTTTCCATTTTCATAATTTGTATCTCATGGTCTTTTTCTAATTTTTCCATCTCCAGTTTTGCTATTTCTTTCTGGTTTTCCAGCTGCTCCTTGGTCAATTTTATTATTTCCCCCCTGAAGTTCTCTATCATTTTCTTTGTCTCTTCATCCCTTCTTGCCTCGTCATCCCTCTTTTTGAGTCAAATTTTGACCTCGTCTAATGCATGGATCACTTCACCAAACTCCTCTCTCATCTTCCTCATTTCTCCCGCCATCCTGTTACAGTCCAGGGAGCTCGTGCAGCAGAATGAGTTAAAGGTGGCAGCAAAGAACGAGGTGGTCAAGAAGGGAGAACAAATGCTTAATGCTGCACTAGAGGCCCTGCGGAAGATCAACTCACCACAGGCAGCTTATGCAGCCATTGATAACGCTGAAAAATGCACCGATGAAGAGGAGAAAAGTGCAAAGGAATCCCAGGGAATGCTCCTTGAAGTGGCAGATGCCACCACTGATGCTGCCAAGAAGGTGAGTGTACCATCCCCACCGCCAGGAAGGTGAATGTGTTGCTGCCACAGCCGGGAAGGTGAGTGTGTTGCTGCCACAGCCAGGAAGGTGAATGTGTTGCTGCCACAGCCGGGAAGGTGAGTGTGTTGCTGCCACAGCCAGGAAGGTGAATGTGTTGCTGCCACAGCCGGGAAGGTGAGTGTGTTGCTGCCACAGCCGGGAAGGTGAGTGTGTTGCTGCCACAGCCAGGAAGGTGAATGTGTTGCTGCCACAGCCAGGAAGGTGAATGTGTTGCTGCCGCAGCCAGGAAGGTGAGTGTGTTGCTGCCACAGCCAGGAAGGTGAATGTGTTGCTGCCACAGCCAGGAAGGTGAATGTGTTGCTGCCGCAGCCAGGAAGGTGAGTGTGTTGCTGCCACAGCCAGGAAGGTGAATGTGTTGCTGCCACAGCCAGGAAGGTGAATGTGTTGCTGCCACAGCCAGGAAGGTGAGTGTGTTGCTGCCACAGCCAGGAAGGTGAATGTGTTGCTGCCGCAGCCAGGAAGGTGAATGTGTTGCTGCCGCAGCCAGGAAGGTGAATGTGTTGATGCCACCGCCAGGAAGGTGAGTGTGTTGATGCCACAGCCAGGAAGGTGAATGTGTTGATGCCACAGCCAGGAAGGTGAGTGTGTTGATGCCACAGCCAGGAAGGTGAGTGTGTTGCTGCCACGGCCAGGAAGGTGAGTGTGTTGATGCCACAGCCAGGAAGGTGAATGTATTGCTGCCACAGCCAGGAAGGTGAATGTATTGCTGCCACAGCCAGGAAGGTGAATGTGTTGATGCCACAGCCAGGAAGGTGAATGTGTTGATGCCACAGCCAGGAAGGTGAATGTGTTGCTGCCACAGCCAGGAAGGTGAGTGTGTTGATGCCACAGCCAGGAAGGTGAATGTGTTGATGCCACAGCCAGGAAGGTGAATGTGTTGATGCCACAGCCAGGAAGGTGAATGTATTGCTGCCACAGCCAGGAAGGTGAATGTATTGCTGCCACAGCCAGGAAGGTGAATGTGTTGATGCCACAGCCAGGAAGGTGAATGTGTTGCTGCCACAGCCAGGAAGGTGAATGTGTTGATGCCACAGCCAGGAAGGTGAATGTATTGCTGCCACAGCCAGGAAGGTGAATGTGTTGATGCCATAGCCAGGAAGGTGAATGTGTTGATGCCACAGCCAGGAAGGTGAGTGTGTTGCTGCCACAGCCAGGAAGGTGAATGTGTTGATGCCACAGCCAGGAAGGTGAATGTGTTAATGCCACAGCCAGGAAGGTGAATGTGTTGCTGCCACAGCCAGGAAGGTGAGTGTGTTGATGCCACAGCCAGGAAGGTGAGTGTGTTGATGCCACAGCCAGGAAGGTGAATGTGTTGATGCCACAGCCAGGAAGGTGAATGTGTTGATGCCACAGCCAGGAAGGTGAGTGTGTTGATGCCACAGCCAGGAAGGTGAATGTGTTGCTGCCACAGCCAGGAAGGTGAATGTGTTGATGCCACAGCCAGGAAGGTGAATGTGTTGCTGCCACAGCCAGGAAGGTGAATGTGTTGATGCCACAGCCAGGAAGGTGAATGTGTTGATGCCACAGAAAGGAAGGTGAGTGTGTTGATGCCACAGCCAGGAAGGTGAATGTGTTGCTGCCACAGCCAGGAAGGTGAATGTGTTGATGCCACAGCCAGGAAGGTGAGTGTGTTGATGCCACAGCCAGGAAGGTGAGTGTGTTGATGCCACAGCCAGGAAGGTGAATGTGTTGATGCCACAGCCAGGAAGGTGAGTGTGTTGATGCCACAGCCAGGAAGGTGAGTGTGTTGATGCCACAGCCAGGAAGGTGAATGTGTTGATGCCACAGCCAGGAAGGTGAATGTGTTGATGCCACAGCCAGGAAGGTGAGTGTGTTGATGCCACAGCCAGGAAGGTGAATGTGTTGATGCAACATCCAGGAAGGTGAGTGTATTGATGCCACAGCCAGGAAGGTGAATGTGTTGCTGCCACAGCCAGGAAGGTGAGTGTGTTGATGCCACAGCCAGGAAGGTGAGTGTGTTGATGCCACAGCCAGGAAGGTGAATGTGTTGCTGCCACAGCCAGGAAGGTGAATGTGTTGATGCCATAGCCAGGAAGGTGAGTGTGTTGCTGCCACAGCCAGGAAGGTGAATGTGTTGATGCCACAGCCAGGAAGGTGAATGTGTTGCTGCCACAGCCAGGAAGGTGAATGCGTTGCTGCCGCAGCCAGGAAGGTGAATGTGTTGCTGCCACAGCTAGGAAGGTGAATGTGTTGATGCCGCAGCCAGGAAGGTGAATGTGTTGATGCCACAGCCAGGAAGGTGAATGCGTTGCTGCCGCAGCCAGGAAGGTGAATGTGTTGCTGCCACAGCCAGGAAGGTGAATGTGTTGATGCCACAGCCAGGAAGGTGAATGTGTTGATGCCACAGCCAGGAAGGTGAATGTGTTGATGCCACAGCCAGGAAGGTGAATGTGTTGATGCCACAGCCAGGAAGGTGAATGTGTTGATGCCACAGCCAGGAAGGTGAATGTGTTGATGCCACAGCCAGGAAGGTGAATGTGTTGCTGCCACAGCCAGGAAGGTGAATGTGTTGATGCCACAGCCAGGAAGGTGAGTGTGTTGATGCCACAGCCAGGAAGGTGAATGTGTTGATGCCACAGCCAGGAAGGTGAATGTGTTGATGCCACAGCCAGGAAGGTGAATGTGTTGATGCCACAGCCAGGAAGGTGAATGTGTTGATGCCACAGCCAGGAAGGTGAATGTGTTGCTGCCACAGCTAGGAAGGTGAATGTGTTGCTGCCACAGCCAGGAAGGTGAATGTGTTGATGCCACAGCCAGGAAGGTGAATGTGTTGCTGCCACAGCAAGGAAGGTGAATGTGTTGCTGCCACAGCCAGGAAGGTGAATGTGTTGATGCCACAGCCAGGAAGGTGAATGTGTTGATGCCACAGCCAGGAAGGTGAATGTATTGATGCCACAGCCAGGAAGGCGAATGTGTTGATACCACAGCCAGGAAGGTGAATGTGTTGCTGCCACAGCCAGGAAGGTGAATGTGTTGATGCCACAGCCAGGAAGGTGAAAGTGTTGCTGCCACAGCCAGGAAGGTGAGTGTGTTGCTGCCGCAGCCAATAAGGTGAATGTGTTGATGCCACAGCCAGGAAGGTGAGTGTGGTGCTGCCACAGCCAGGAAGGTGAATGTGTTGCTGCCACAGCCAGGAAGGTGAGTGTGTTGCTGCCACAGCCAGGAAGGTGAATGTGTTGCTGCCACAGCCAGGAAGGTGAATGTGTTGATGCCACAGCCTGGAAGGTGAATGTGTTGCTGTGACAGCCAGGAAGGTGAGTGTGTTGCTGCCACAGCCAGGAAGGTGAATGTGTTGATGCCATAGCCAGGAAGGTGAATGTGTTGATGCCACAGCCAGGAAGGTGAATGTGTTGATGCCACAGCCAGGAAGGTGAATGTGTTGATGCCACAGCCAGGAAGGTGAGTGTGTTGCTGCCACAGCCAGGAAGGTGAATGTGTTGCTGCCACAGCTAGGAAGGTGAATGTGTTGATGCCACAGCCAGGAAGGTGAGTGTGTTGATGCCACAGCTAGGAAGGTGAGTGTGTTGATGCCACAGCCAGGAAGGTGAATGTGTTGATGCCACAGCCAGGAAGGTGAATGTGTTGATGCCACAGCCAGGAAGGTGAGTGTGTTGATGCCACAGCCAGGAAGGTGAATGTGTTGATGCAACATCCAGGAAGGTGAGTGTGTTGATGCCACAGCCAGGAAGGTGAATGTGTTGCTGCCACAGCCAGGAAGGTGAGTGTGTTGCTGCCACAGCCAGGAAGGTGAGTGTGTTGCTGCCACAGCTAGGAAGGTGAGTGTGTTGCTGCCACAGCCAGGAAGGTGAGTGTGTTGCTGCCACAGCCAGGAAGGTGAGTGTGTTGCTGCCACAGCCAGGAAGGTGAATGTGTTGCTGCCACAGCCAGGAAGGTGAATGTGTTGCTGCCGCAGCCAGGAAGGTGAATGTGTTGCTGCCACAGCTAGGAAGGTGAATGTGTTGCTGCCACAGCCAGGAAGGTGAGTGTTGCTGCCACAGCCAGGAAGGTGAATGTGTTGATGCCACAGCCAGGAAGGTGAATGTGTTGCTGCCACAGCCAGGAAGGTGAATGCGTTGCTGCCGCAGCCAGGAAGGTGAATGTGTTGCTGCCACAGCTAGGAAGGTGAATGTGTAGATGCCGCAGCCAGGAAGGTGAATGTGTTGATGCCACAGCCAGGAAAGTGAATGCGTTGCTGCCGCAGCCAGGAAGGTGAATGTGTTGCTGCCACAGCCAGGAAGGTGAATGTGTTGATGCCACAGCCAGGAAGGTGAATGTGTTGATGCCACAGCCAGGAAGGTGAATGTGTTGATGCCACAGCCAGGAAGGTGAATGTGTTGATGCCACAGCCAGGAAGGTGAATGTGTTGATGCCACAGCCAGGAAGGTGAATGTGTTGATGCCACAGCCAGGAAGGTGAATGTGTTGATGCCACAGCCAGGAAGGTGAATGTGTTGCTGCCACAGCCAGGAAGGTGAATGTGTTGATGCCACAGCCAGGAAGGTGAATGTGTTGATGCCACAGTAAGGAAGGTGAGTGTGTTGATGCCACAGCCAGGAAGGTGAATGTGTTGCTGCCACAGCCAGGAAGGTGAATGTGTTGATGCCACAGCCAGGAAGGTGAGTGTGTTGATGCCACAGCCAGGAAGGTGAGTGTGTTGATGCCACAGCCAGGAAGGTGAATGTGTTGATGCCACAGCCAGGAAGGTGAGTGTGTTGATGCCACAGCCAGGAAGGTGATTGTGTTGATGCCACAGCCAGGAAGGTGAATGTGTTGATGCCACAGCCAGGAAGGTGAATGTGTTGATGCCACAGCCAGGAAGGTGAGTGTGTTGATGCCACAGCCAGGAAGGTGAATGTGTTGATGCAACATCCAGGAAGGTGAGTGTATTGATGCCACAGCCAGGAAGGTGAATGTGTTGCTGCCACAGCCAGGAAGGTGAGTGTGTTGATGCCACAGCCAGGAAGGTGAGTGTGTTGATGCCACAGCCAGGAAGGTGAATGTGTTGCTGCCACAGCCAGGAAGGTGAATGTGTTGATGCCAGAGCCAGGAAGGTGAATGTGTTGATGCCACAGCCAGGAAGGTGAATGTGTTGATGCCACAGCCAGGAAGGTGAATGTGTTGATGCCACAGTAAGGAAGGTGAGTGTGTTGATGCCACAGCCAGGAAGGTGAGTGTGTTGATGCCACAGCCAGGAAGGTGAGTGTGTTGATGCCACAGCCAGGAAGGTGAATGTGTTGATGCCACAGCCAGGAAGGTGAATGTGTTGCTGCCACAGCCAGGAAGGTGAGTGTGTTGATGCCACAGCCAGGAAGGTGAATGTGTTGATGCAACATCCAGGAAGGTGAGTGTGTTGATGCCACAGCCAGGAAGGTGAATGTGTTGCTGCCACAGCCAGGAAGGTGAGTGTGTTGCTGCCACAGCCAGGAAGGTGAGTGTGTTGCTGCCACAGCCAGGAAGGTGAGTGTGTTGCTGCCACAGCCAGGAAGGTGAGTGTGTTGCTGCCACAGCCAGGAAGGTGAGTGTGTTGATGCCACAGCCAGGAAGGTGAATGTGTTGCTGCCACAGCCAGGAAGGTGAATGTGTTGCTGCCGCAGCCAGGAAGGTGAATGTGTTGCTGCCACAGCTAGGAAGGTGAATGTGTTGCTGCCACAGCCAGGAAGGTGAGTGTGTTGCTGCCACAGCCAGGAAGGTGAATGTGTTGATGCCACAGCCAGGAAGGTGAATGTGTTGCTGCCACAGCCAGGAAGGTGAATGCGTTGCTGCCGCAGCCAGGAAGGTGAATGTGTTGCTGCCACAGCTAGGAAGGTGAATGTGTTGCTGCCGCAGCCAGGAAGGTGAATGTGTTGATGCCACAGCCAGGAAGGTGAATGCGTTGCTGCCGCAGCCAGGAAGGTGAATGTGTTGCTGCCACAGCCAGGAAGGTGAATGTGTTGATGCCACAGCCAGGAAGGTGAATGAGTTGATGCCAAAGCCAGGAAGGTGAATGTGTTGATGCCACAGCCAGGAAGGTGAATGTGTTGATGCCACAGCCAGGAAGGTGAATGTGTTGATGCCACAGCCAGGAAGGTGAATGTGTTGATGCCACAGCCAGGAAGGTGAATGTGTTGATGTCACAGCCAGGAAGGTGAATGTGTTGCTGCCACAGCCAGGAAGGTGAATGTGTTGATGCCACAGCCAGGAAGGTGAGTGTGTTGATGCCACAGCCAGGAAGGTGAGTGTGTTGATGCCACAGCCAGGAAGGTGAATGTGTTGATGCCACAGCCAGGAAGGTGAATGTGTTGATGCCACAGCCAGGAAGGTGAATGTGTTGATGCCACAGCCAGGAAGGTGAATGTGTTGATGCCACAGCCAGGAAGGTGAATGTGTTGCTGCCACAGCTAGGAAGGTGAATGTGTTGCTGCCACAGCCAGGAAGGTGAATGTGTAGATGCCACAGCCAGGAAGGTGAATGTGTTGCTGCCACAGCAAGGAAGGTGAATGTGTTGCTGCCACAGCCAGGAAGGTGAATGTGTTGATGCCACAGCCAGGAAGGTGAATGTGTTGATGCCACAGCCAGGAAGGTGAATGTATTGATGCCACAGCCAGGAAGGCGAATGTGTTGATACCACAGCCAGGAAGGTGAATGTGTTGCTGCCACAGCCAGGAAGGTGAATGTGTTGATGCCACAGCCAGGAAGGTGAAAGTGTTGATGCCACAGCCAGGAAGGTGAGTGTGTTGCTGCGCCAATAAGGTGAATGTGTTGATGCCACAGCCAGGAAGGTGAGTGTGGTGCTGGCACAGCCAGGAAGGTGAATGTGTTGCTGCCACAGCCAGGAAGGTGAGTGTGTTGCTGCCACAGCCAGGAAGGTGAATGTGTTGCTGCCACAGCCAGGAAGGTGAATGTGTTGATGCCACAGCCTGGAAGGTGAATGTGTTGCTGCGACAGCCAGGAAGGTGAGTGTGTTGCTGCCACAGCCAGGAAGGTGAATGTGTTGATGCCATAGCCAGGAAGGTGAATGTGTTGATGCCACAGCCAGGAAGGTGAATGTGTTGATGCCACAGCCAGGAAGGTGAATGTGTTGATGCCACAGCCAGGAAGGTGAGTGTGTTGCTGCCACAGCCAGGAAGGTGAATGTGTTGCTGCCACAGCTAGGAAGGTGAATGAGTTGAAGCCACAGCCAGGAAGGTGAGTGTTGATGCCACAGCTAGGAAGGTGAGTGTGTTGATGCCACAGCCAGGAAGGTGAATGTGTTGATGCCACAGCCAGGAAGGTGAATGTGTTGATGCCACAGCCAGGAAGGTGAGTGTGTTGATGCCACAGCCAGGAAGGTGAATGTGTTGATGCCATATCCAGGAAGGTGATGGTGTTGATGCCACAGCCAGGAAGGTGAATGTGTTGCTGCCACAGCCAGGAAGGTGAATGTGTTGCTGCCACAGCCAGGAAGGTGACTGTGTTGCTGCCACAGCCAGGAAGGTGACTGTGTTGCTGCCACAGCCAGGAAGGTGAGTGTGTTGCTGCCACAGCCAGGAAGGTGAATGTGTTGCTGCCACAGCCAGGAAGGTGAATGTGTTGCTGCCGCAGCCAGGAAGGTGAATGTGTTGCTGCCACAGCTAGGAAGGTGAATGTGTTGCTGCCACAGCCAGGAAGGTGAGTGTGTTGCTGCCACAGCCAGGAAGGTGAATGTGGTGATGCCACAGCCAGGAAGGTGAATGTGTTGCTGCCACAGCCAGGAAGGTGAATGCGTTGCTGCCGCAGCCAGGAAGGTGAATGTGTTGCTGCCACAGCTAGGAAGGTGAATGTGTTGATGCCGCAGCCAGGAAGGTGAATGTGTTGATGCCACAGCCAGGAAAGTGAATGCGTTGCTGCCGCAGCCAGGAAGGTGAATGTGTTGATGCCACAGCCAGGAAGGTGAATGTGTTGCTGCCACAGCCAGGAAGGCGAATGTGTTGCTGTTACAGCCAGGAAGGTGAATGTGTTGCTGCCACAGCCAGGAAGGTGAGTGTGTTGCTGCCACAGCCAGGAAGGTGAATGTGTTGCTGCCACAGCCAGGAAGGTGAGTGTGTTGGTGCCACAGCCAGGAAGGTGAGTGTACCACCCTCACTGCCAGGAAGGTGAATGTACCACCACCACTGCCAGGAAGGTGAGTGTACCACCACCACTGCCAGGAAGGTGAGTGTACCACCACCACTGCCAGGAAGGTGAGTGTACCACCACCACTGCCAGGAAGGTGAGTGTACCACCACCACTGCCAGGAAGGTGAGTGTACCACCACCACTGTCTGGAAGGTGAGTGTACCACCCCCACTGCCAGGAAGGTGAGTGTACCACCCCCACTGCCAGGAAGGTGAGAGTACCACCCCCACTGCCAGGAAGGTGAGTGTACCACCCCCACTGCCAGGAAGGTGAGTGTACCACCACCACTGCCTGGAAGGTGAGTGTACCACCACCACTGCCAGGAAGGTGAATGTACCACCACCACTGCCAGGAAGGTGAGTGTACCACCACCACTGCCAGGAAGGTGAGTGTACCACCCCCACTGCCAGGAAGGTGAGTGTACCACCCCCACTGCCAGGAAAGTGAGTGTACCACCCCCACTGTCAGGAAAGTGAGTGTACCACCACCACTGCCAGGAAGGTGAGTGTACCACCACCACTGCCAGGAAGGTGAGTGTACCACCCCCACTGCCAGGAAGGTGAGTGTACCACCCCCACTGCCTGGAAGGTGAGTGTACCACCCCCACTGCCAGGAAGGTGAGTGTGTTGATGCAACAGCCAGTCTTTGTATCAGTGTCACCTGATGCACCAATAAAAAGCATACCTTTTATACAAGTTATGTGAAACACACCCCAAAAAGTCTTAACTTCCGGGCCTTCCTGACGCCTTTGATGGGTGTCGTGGTCAAAGGTCCCCCATCTTGTGGGTGAAATTCACTAGAAGGTTGAAGGGTGAGAAGAGGTAGGATGTCTAGATGGCATCTCAAAGCTAGCACAAGGAGTACACTGACCAATAATTAGTCACGGTAGCATGTTTGAGAATTGTTTGAAAGAAAACAACATGCTTACTCTACTTCAGCATAAACATTATATTTGACGGTGCTCTAATTCAAAAAATGCCTTGTCGACTATTGTCGTTGGTTTGAGCCAAGGCACCAGCTGTCGACTATTGTTGACACCTGCACTTTAAGGGTTAAAAGCATCAGTGAAAGACATCAGACATGAATCCCCAAGTGGAGGATTCAGTCCAGAAAACTGACACAAACTGTGGCAGTGTATCAGGACGCTTGTCAGAAAATACGTCTCTAATAAACTCCTAACCTTTCTCAACCTCCCTCATCTCTTCCTCAGTAGCCTCAAGCTCATTATCACTCATGGAGTCATAATCATTATCCCTATCCTCCATGTCTACCATGTATTCATCCCCAGTAATGTCATCGGACAGGTCATCTATGATGACTAAGAAACAAGTACCGTATTTCCCGCCATATAAGACACACTGGAGTATAAGCTGCACCTATAATTTGGCAAGATATATTTAGAAAAAATAAAAAAAACTCCACATTTTCCCTGAACTTATGTGTATGCAGTATTACATTTGGCCACCTTACTTAATGACTGTGATACCTTATTTTGCTTTGTGCCCTTCTCTGTGTTCAAAGTGTTACAGTGCTCTTACCCTGAGCAGCTGTGGCTTTGATATGGTAAACAAAATGGTGGGTTGGTAGATTCACTCACTGCGCAGTGTGCAGGCGGTAAACGTAACTTTCGCCGAGCTACTTAAAGGAACTAATCACGGGGATGCTACGTTAAGTAGGCAATCTTGATCGTGATCTTAACTTTCAAAGACCATACCGACTTTCAAGTAGAAATAGATGTTGATTAAATTTGTCAGTCATATGTTTTTATATAGTTATTTTTAAAATTAGAAACAAAAATGTGTTTTCAATAAACACTTAAATACTTTAGTCATCCATAGATATCCGTTCTTTCGAACATGTATCACAGAAAACGTCAGCTGAAATACAGCAGAAATACCTCCAGATAAATCTACCCAACGGTCGCCAAGCTGTCATGTCAGGCAGCACCGTGCTCCATCATATTGCTCCCGTGTAATAGCCACTTTAACCATCACCGCAAAGGTACCCGGCACACTGGTGACTGGCGGTGTTGTGGTTTGTGTTTCGTGTTCACGCCGTGCCTCGACCTCCACGTGTGACACGTCGTCTTCTTGTGACCTGTATGGTGCTATCGCTACACATGTCCTCCTCCTTTCTTCTGCTTATTCACACTTTTTTTTCTATTGCATCACACTATCCATTATTGAATCCTTAAAGCGTTGGCAAATATGGCACCTTGTGATTGTGCCGGCCACATCTTGGATTATTTTCCTTGGTGAAACCAGTCTTAAATGATATGAAAGGAATGGAAATGACAGTCATTGCACCCAGAACTGACTGGAAGTGGTATTATGGCGCGCAAAATATTCTGCGCTAAAGTTACCGGCTTAGCGAAACCTTATATACAGTATATATTTTTTTTGCTTTTTTGCTCTTTTTCCCCACACTTCGAGCAACGAGTTGGGGACATGCATAACATTGTTACTGTGTTGAGAGGAAAACAACATGTCCTATTTTAGCTTCAAGAAAAAATTATAGTCACGCAAAAAGCCCTTTCCCATGTGATTGGTTTTGCGTAATTGTTTTTTTCCCTTTCTGCAGCTGTCTGGGTGGAGAATGTGTGTATTTACCTAGTTTACCTAATTTTCAGAGGTAGGCGTGGTACTGAAAAATCAGTAGTGTGGTTGTGGTAGTGCGGTACTTTTTCCGGAGTAGAGTTGTTGCGGTAGTGTGGTCCCATTTTTTTCTTTCCCAGTGTGGTATGCGGTGTGGTACTGCGGAAGCGGTAGTCAAAATAAAAAAAAATACTTCAGTGCCTATCCAAACAAAGGAAACATGCTTAAAATAGTACAGACGCCCCCCGCCATTCGTGGCCTCACCGTTCACGGATTCACTTACAGTAATCCCTCGTCTATCGCGGGGGTTAGGTTCCAGAACCCCCCGCGATAGGCGAAAATCCGCGAAGTAGCGACCTTATATTTTTTTTATTATTTATATATATTTTAAGGCTTTATAAACCCTCCCCACACTCTTACAAACCTTTCCCACACTCCTATTGACCTTTCCCACACTTTTATAAACACTTCCTGCGGCGTTTCGTTGTTACGACGCGGTCCCAATAAATGATTCTCTAATTCTTGTTTCGACTTTTGACATTTGCTTCGTAAATACAAACTTCGCGAAGGAATTAGTTTGGCGGGGCGGAAGAATAATCAGCTTGGTGTTCATCCTAAGAAAAGGTGTAAGAAGATTTATACTGATCTGCAAGAACGCCTTCAGAATCTTTGTGAAGATAGAGTTTCTGGCCGCAAAACTATTCCCGAGTTCCTGAGAAGTGTCAGCCACAATCTGCGTGGTGGGCAGCCCAATCTCTGAATCTATAAACTATATAAACTATATAAATATGTGTAAGATTTTATTTAGTAATGTGTAAGGCTTCCTTTTTAGTAATGTGTAAGATTACATTTTAAATAATATTTACTTTAGGCAAATAAAAAATGACCAAATCTTATTCATATACTTCTCGAATAATATATATGGGTAATCACAAGTGCATTTGTAATCGTTTTATTAAACACTTTTATTGATCAACAATTCATCTCAAAATACGTGATTGACTAATATATGGATGTTATTGTATGTTTTTTTTTATATTTGGTATAATAATTATTCCTTGAAACATGGGGAAAATTTTTTTGGACGAAATGTCCATTGTATGATAGTTTTATGGCCGAAACATCCTAGGCCGAAATGTCCTGGCCGAAATGTCTTAGAACGAAATATCCGTGGCCGAAACATCCGTCTACTATATATATATATATATATATATATATATATATATATATATATATATATATATATATATATATATATATATATATATACAGGTAACTCGATGTACGCGAGTTTTGTGTCCTTGAAGAGGTCGCGTAAATCAAAAACAATGTAAATCAAACAAGAGGTAGGTTTCTATCCAAAAAATAAATATTCACTTCATTCAGTGGAGAGAGAGAGAGAGAGAGAGAGAGAGAGAGAGAGAGAGAGAGAATATCCATATCACCGAGATATCCACTCAGGCACTCAGTCTCAGCCTCACTCGTGTGAGGAAGAAATGAGGGACACCATGAGCGACTGCTAGTATTGGTACCGGTACCGAGCAGTCTGATACTGATACTGAGCCGTCTGGTACCGGTACCGAGCAGTCTGGTACTGGTACCGTACTGTATAGTTGGTACTGTTAGTACCAGTACTGGTACCGGTACCTGCCCACCCCTATTGTTGAGTAGCGTGGCAGCGTGGGTACTGTATTGTTGTTCAAGTGGCGCACGGGAAGAACTGAGCTCAGCTGTGTGGCCGCGGCGCCGTGTGAGTCCAGTTGCGTGAGGCATCTGGTGGCCACTCCATAAAATATTGCGTATAAGTGAAAAAACGCGTAAATTAAACATTTATTTGGATTTTGGACCCCGCGTTATTTCAAACGCGTAAACCAAACTCGCGTAAAGTTACAAACTCTGGATAAAATGCATTTCAAAACTATACTGAAACTGCATTGATCCAAAGGTTGGCAGTTAAATTTTCATATTGGTCACACAGCACCAAATTCTTATTGGTTAAGCTGATGTTAACAGTGTCAGATTTATTAATAATTCACATCATTGCTACTACTGGCAAGTACATAATGATATTGTTCACATTGATGCTTAGGGAATTCTCCAGTAGTCATTTCCATGTACAACAGGATATGTTGCATTTCAGATAACAAAGGCACTGCATGTAGTACTTGAGGCCATCCAGAGAGTCCAGGCAACTCATGAAACAGTGGCCATAGCAGAATTGAAGCCCAAACCTGGGCCTCACGCAGCCAGAACCGTCACCGTGGGGCTTGAAGAGTTGATGGCGCCACCTACTATAATGGTGAGTGACTTAGTCAGCCCTGGCTGTATGTATCTCTAGATCACACACACACACACACACACACACACATACACACTCACATAAACACACACACACACACACACACACATACCACCACCACCACCACACACACACACACACACACACACACACACACACACACACACACACACACACCACCACCACTACCAGTGTCACTGATGAGTGTGGTCACTAAACTGTGCAAGAGAATACTGAAAGACAGATGGACACAGTATCTGGAAGTGGTAGGTACTCTGAGTGAAAGCCAGTTTGGATTCAGAAGTGGAAAGTCATGTGTCGCAAATTTGCTGAGCTTTTACTCAAGGGTGATTGACGTGACACGTGAAAGAGACGTCTGGGCAGACTGTGTATATCTAGATATAGAAAAAGCCTTTGTCAAGGTACCTCACAAGCAGCTATTATGGAAGTAAGAGTATGTAGGAGGCCTAAAAGGGAACCTCCTGAAGTGGGTGAGAGACTTCCTAAAAAACGACAGATGAGGACAGTAATAAAAGACAGCATGTCAGGGTGGAGGACAGTAACAAGTGTAGTTCTGCAGGGCTCAGTACTGGAACCAGTAATGTTTCTGATTTACATCAATGACATGGTGTGCCAGCCTGTTTGCAGATGATGCAAAAATCATGAAAGAAATAAAAACGGAGGAGGCTTGCAAAGGGCTGCAGGAAGATCTCAACAAAATTTATGAATGGAGCCAGGAGTGGGAAGTGAAATTTAGTGCAAAGAAATGCTAGGCATTAGAAATGGGCACCAGTACTAAGCATAAGCACATTTAACCCCTACGGGACGGGCCGGGTTGTAATTTCCTGTCTCGCCGTACAGGCTAACACGCGTCAATCTCTAATTTTCATCGACATTCACTTTATCAATACTCTTTAACCCTTTCCTTGCGCGCAGTGTAGACGTGACTATCCCCTCAGGCGCAGTCGGGCAGCCCAATTGGGGTCTTTTAACCTCTGTATCTCAAAAACTATTTATCACAGCTAAAAACCAAAAACACCATTGGAAAGACGAGGTCCACATCTATAGGAGTCGGTTCTGTATGCCTCTCTTGCGAACGTACATGCACGTTCAGGGAGTGTTGAATGTTAACACTTACGTTGGTGCGTGCGTGATGATCAGCCATATTGAGGGAACTGCGGACATTTTTTCTTCAGATTCTGGCAAGGGAGTATTGCCAACTGCAATATTTACAACTATTTGGTCAAAGAATCAGTCAGGTGATAGGTGAAGCTATGCAAAAATGCCGCTATATTGGGCAAGAACATTCACCAGTTACTCGTCCGTAGATTTGCCGCGCTAGGCTGATATGATTTTCCACCAAATTTAGTGAAAAATCCACTCAGTTGGCAATCCTGTGTTGTGAGAATTAGTGTTATAACACACTCATACGCGGGAGATTTGAGTGCGGGTGGAGGTCGCAGCGGGCGTTTAGCGCCACCAGCAAATACGCCTAACGCCTGCTGCAAGCGTTTAGCAATGAAAGGGTTAAGTAGAGAAATGAGGTGAATGAAACATGCATTCTGACTATCATTAGTTATTGAGATACAGTGTGTTGAATGGAATAATTACTGCAGATATTTGGTGACCGAGTCACTGCCTCCATTTTCTTTCTTGACTCTGGCTTGCTATGGCTTAGTAACACGCTGTGGTGTGATAACGTTATCACCCCACACTCTCCTTCCCCTCCCAACTCGTGTTTGTCTCACTCTCCTCCCTCTTATTCCTCTTCTGCCTGCTCTTCCTCGTTTATGGCCTCTTCCATCCCTTCTGGGAGGAGAAGATTCAGCAGAAGAGGATAATGAAAACTCAATCCTCCCCCTGGACCTTGGAGGAGATACAGGTAGAGAAGAACATAGCGAAGATGTAAGGGGAGCAGAAGGCTGCCTTTTCCAAAGTTTGTATATACTAAGTCAAGTCATACACAGCTTTGTGGGAGGACGTTGCTTGGTGCCAAACTAGAGAATGTAGAAACAGGGGTTTAGAGAAAACGAAGAAAGGTAAACTAAATTAAATCAGTCACTTCAACATGCCCCTCCCCAACACCCCACACAGCTGTTTGTAGGCATTGGAATTACAGTCACACATAGCTCAATAAAAAGGCATATTTTTTCATCAATGGCTTGCCTGAACATGCTGTGAAAGAAGGCGAAAATCCACATCCAAAGTGCAGACACGGCCGCAGCTTTAGTCACCCGTGAACTGGCGGGTAGTGACATCACCCCGCTGCTCCATCCCAAACCGCCCCCTGCGCATGCTAGTATCAGTTTTGAAGGCAGAGTGACTTGACTTGGTATATATAGACTTTGGCCTTGTCATTTCCTGCCCACTGGTGGACGGGGCAGTAACAGGTGTGGAACGTGTCGCAGCAGTGCACATGGTGGACCTGAGGTGGTTGCCCCATCATCATCGTTACTCGTATTATGCCACTCAGAATCACTGTCACTCCACTCAAAATCACTTTCCAGAGTTACAACAAATATCAAGTTCATGTTCTGTTGCACTGTCGGAAGGTCTAGCACTTGAGTGATCAGTACGTGATGAATTAGCTATCGGAGTGGACGTAGCCACGGACTGACGAGGCAATCGAACGCAGATGCTCTATTTTTACACAGCCATCCACTAGGAAAGCCTCAGACACACTGACTCATTGATAAAAGTACTCAGGACAAGTGTTTACATATTTGGGAGGAAAAAAATTGGGAGAATGGCTAACATGAGCAAAATATAAGCAGAGCGGCGATCATCGCCACCCATCCTCTGTCAACTGAGCGGTGATCGCCACTCCCCGTCCCGAAAGAATTAAGCGCTCAAGGCTGATGTATCATACATATTAATGTACTGTACAGACAACTTCAAATTAAGTTTCATTCTCTCAGGTACGTTAACTGCAGAGAACAAGGCACTAAAAACTGATGAAAAGGAATCGGCCGTTTTTACAATGTACTATAGTAAAATAAGGAACATCTTTGTACAGGTTTCCCCCACTTTACGATTGGGTTAGGTTCCTGAAAACCAGATCGAATAACGAACGATTGGATAGCGAACTTAAGGTTTAATAGGATTTAATTTAATGGGGAGAGTAACCTAGGCCTAACTTATATTGAGAGATAGAGAACACTTTTCCACGGCACCCAAAGAGGTAGTGTAATAGACGCGTTATTTTTTTATACAGTGGATGAATGCGTGCAGACAGCCCCGGCCGCGCGCCGGGCCCGATCAGCTGACGGGCGGCTAATGACGACGATGAGCGTCGGCCACCCGAACGGCATCCCCATCGGGGCCCGCGCATGTGTGGCTGTGTTTATTATGGGTTTGGGCTTCTCATCCTCCACATGTTGCATGGGACCCCTTTCCTTTCTTCCATCTCTTCTTTTTGAAAAAGAAGAGATGGAAGAAAAAGAAAGAAGTCTCGGCAGGCCGCTTGGAAGCGTGTAACGAAACACACGAGAAATTAATCCAGACAAGGAAAGGTTTAGCCGGCACCGGGGAGGCTCGCCCATCAGGCTAGTGTTTACATCACCAGTGATACATACGTATGTATCACTCGTGTGAATTGTATCAAAACACAAACACTGGTGTAGACGTACTGATGGAGTAAGCACAACTGAATAAATAGCGGGAATGAGTTTTGATGGGTGGCCGCTGGGGCGTGGGTGGCACTAGGATCGTGGTGCGTTTGTTTACGGTTTGGTGGTGATGTAGTGCCGCAGCGACTAGCCTGATGGGCGAGCCTCCCCGGTGCCGGCTAAACCTTTCCTTGTCTGGATTAATTTCTCGTGTGTTTCGTTACACGCAGTAGCCGTGTGGGAGTGTAGTAAAGAGAAAATTCTGGCATTTCAGGGATTGGTTAACCGAGCGCCTATATTGAAAAACGAGCGACCGGCATCAATTCATAACGATCGTACAAGCGAAATATCGGATATCGAACCATCGAATAGCGAGGGAAACCTGTACTGTATTTTGCGGTGTATAACTTGCTCCGGCATATACCGTGCACCCTAAACTTTAAGACAACAATTTTGAAAAAAAAAATTCAGTGCTTAACCCCTTCACTACAGCCGGGCCAAAATTGCGCCCCGCCCTGTATCCGGAATCACCGCACGTACCAAATTTTAAATGTCGCTATTGAATATAACAAGTTTTCAGCCATAATCTCATCATAATTATCATATATTATATATAAAACCATGCAGAATTAAAGGGTGCACATAAAGAAAAATAAATTAAATGATAATTTTAAGATTTATGCATAAATGTACAGAGAAATTTGCATTTCATATATGACTTGTGTCTGCTGAATTGTATATTTTTATGTTAGTTGCGATTAAGAAATGATTTGTGGAGGAAAGTGGAGGAGAGGGAAGGGAAGGACACAGGCGTAAGATCATGGAAAATATCCCACTGATTCACCGGCAATACGCACAGATTTCACGGAGTGAAAGGCTGAAAGGCCGTTTGTGTGTATTTACCTAGTTGTAGTTTTACAGGGCCTGGGCTTACGCTCATGTGGTCCTGTCTCCATATCTGTATTTGTCCAACTTTTCCTTAACCTCTTCAACACGAGGACACGCATACAGACTCCTTGCGCGCTCCGTAGCATATCAGAGGACGCATATACAGCGTCCTGGCTCGCTTTAGCCAGCACATGAGTTATTTCATCCTGAATATTGTATGATTGTTTTTAGGTGTGGGGTTCTTCAAAGGTCTGGACTTCCGAAAATCCCGTAAATTCTCAGCAATAAAAAAAAAAAATAATAACTGAAAATTGAGTTATCAGACTCACAGCCCCTCTAGTCCTTATTATTATTTAAATATCTGACCAATCACATCACTCATAGGGTAAGCAAAAGCAAGATAAACGTGCTCTTAAGTTTATTGAAAACAACAAAGAAACTCGCTGGAAATTAAGAATAATTAATTACACCAAGCACACAGCAACCTAGTAGCTATGCTAAGCATCCTAGCAAATGGATTACTTAGCTGCAGGTGGGGAGAAGGGGGAAGCCACACCCTCAGCTTCCTCGTGGTCCGTTAGGGCTGGAGTCCTTCTGTCCTCTTCTCGTTCCTCACTGCAACGCGCCGTGCCCTCCTTCCTCCCACGGGCTTCCCTAGACCTGAGTATACAATCACTCTGGAATTGTGGATACTACAGGCAGGAAAACCCCACGATGGACATCGTGGTGGAGGAGGCGGGAGGGACGTCTGCTCGCGGCGGAGTCTGGGCAGGAGATGGGTGGAAGATGGCGGCCGTCCCACAATGCTCAGGCCGGGTTCCGCGGTCAAGATGCCAGCTCTCGCCATACGGCATCTCGTTTTCTGTGCAACACTTACGCTAAAACGCCCTAACGGCTATGGAATTATTATTTATTAATAACCTAACGCATGCAATTGGTCATAATGGGTCATGCATCCCACACATAGCTCAGCGTTGGCCGTAATAAGGAAATGATTTGAAAAGCTTCTGTTTCCCGCCTGATCGGTGACTCTTCCCGCTCTCTCAATCAAAATGGCGGGGACACCCGCGGCCACAGGCCACTCCCTGAATGATGAAATCATGACAGGGCGGCCACAGGCCACTCCATGAATGATGAAATCATGACATCAGGATGTAGGTCGGATATGATATGATGTCTTATTTGACTTTCAATGTTATTATTGTGTTATAACGTAAGTGTGTCTTGCGCGCATTTGTACTTGACAGTAACAATCAATTCTAACTGAAACTAACAAAAATAATGAGAGAGAAATGATACATGTGTATGAATAATGAGAAAAAAATGATACATGTGTATGTGTGTTGAGTTCCTCTTCCCTCGAGTTGCCGAGTGGCTGGCCATATAGTGCATTGTCTCACATACCTCCTCCTCTGTTCAAGAACGCGGTCCGTCTCCCCCTCCCTGCCTCCACCTCACATTCAACCCGCTCTCTGTTCTCGTTCTTTCTTCTTTCCTTCCCCCCTTCCTTCTAGCGGCGTTTCTAGGGTTCAAAAACATTCGGGGCTAAGAGAAAAACATCGGGGGCTGAAGTTTACAGTGAGCGAAAAAAAAAAAAAAATGTGGGGGGGGACCTGTTTGCGTTCACCACCATGCACCTGAGATAAACACATACAGCTACACTCGTAGATTGCACAGTAAACTACAAACTGCTCAAACTACTGGTATATGGCTTCAAAATGTAATCTTTAGTATGAACTACATCAATAACATCAGCTTTGTTCAAACAGTGGACATACAGTACAGTACCTGTGGAGAATATTTATTTATTATTTTATTGAGGGACGGGGGCACGGGGCCCGGGGGTGAAAAAAGGTTCAGGGCTTGAGTCAAAACATTTGGGGCTCAAGCCCCGGAAGTCTATGGCTAATGATGCCACTGCTTCCTTCTTTCCTTATACTCCTCCCTTCAGTGTGTGTGTGTGTGTGAGAGAGAGAGAGAGAGAGAGAGAGAGAGAGAGAGAGAGAGAGAGAGAGAGACAGACAGAGATCAAGAGGGCTCTGGGACATGGCGTGAGGCTCACACAAACATCCATCCCGCTGTCTGTTCTTTCTTCCTTCCTTCCTTCCTTCCTTATACCTCCTCCCTGCAACGTGTGTGTATGTATTTACCTAGTTGTATCATCTCCATAACGCTTATTATCCAGTTTGGCTTTAAATTCATGAATCATTTTTGCACACACAGTCTCCTTGTCAAGTCCGTTCCATGTTGTTATGCTTCTGTATGGAAAACTGTATTTCTTGATGTCTCCTACAGTTTCTTGCCATTGCCTCCTGTCACACTTCTGTCACGCACCACTAGGTCTTCCCTGTCCAATTTCTCCAATCCCTCTTGTATCCTGTACAATGCTATTAGGTCCCCTTTCTCTCTTCTTTCCAGTGTTGTTTGTCCCAATTTCTCCAGTCTTTCTTCATAAGTATGTTCTCTTAGAGTTTTCGGTAATTTAGTCGCTGCTCTTTGTATTCTTTCCAACTTTCTAATTTCTTTCTTCAATCTAGGTGACCACACTAATGCTGCATATTCCAGTCTTGGACGTATCATTGATGTTATTAGTTTCTTCACCATTTCTTCATCTAAATATGTAAATGCTGCTTTTATGTTTCTAAGAAGATTGTATGTTTCCCCAGTTATCCGGTCTATATGT
The DNA here is from genome assembly GCF_024679095.1 of Eriocheir sinensis. Taxonomy (NCBI): domain Eukaryota; kingdom Metazoa; phylum Arthropoda; class Malacostraca; order Decapoda; family Varunidae; genus Eriocheir; species Eriocheir sinensis. The sequence goes on along the minus strand of NW_026112177.1, from coordinate 60,446 downwards.
TTTTCAATGGATAACTTCTGTTATGATCACTCCCAGATCTTTTTCTTCATTTTTTTTCATGATTTTTTCATTACTCAAGAGAGTTGTTCCCTGTTATTCGTCTACTGTGTGTGTGTGTGTGTGTGTGTGTGTGTGTGTGTGTGTGTGTGTGTGTATTTAGTATTTACCTTGTTTACCTAGTTGTATTTACCTAGTTGTAGTTTTACAGGGCCTGGGCTTACGCTCTTGTGGTCCCGTCTCCGTATCTGTATTTGTCCAACTTTTCCTTAAAGCTTTGCACACTCTTCGCTGATACTACATCCTCACTAAGTCTGTTCCAAACCTCTATATTTCTTTGCGGGAAGCTATATTTCTTTGTCTCTCAAGCATCATCCTTTCCTCAATTTTTTAGTGTGTCCTTCTGTGTTCCTGGTGTTTATTCCTTCTTTTAGTAGTAACTCCTCATTATCTACTTCCATTTTGCTCAATAACTTATAAATATGTATTAGGTCTCCCCTTTCTCTTTTTCTTTCCAGTTTTGGTAGGTCCATTTCCTTTAATCTTTCTTCATATGTCAATCCCTCCAGTTCTGGAACCATTTTTGTTGCCATCCTGTGTGTGTGTGTGTGTGTGTGTGTGTGTGTAATTCACCTCTTGGGTCTCTCTCGAAACAGCCAGCTGTTCCCCTAAGGAAGAGCACAGAGCTTGTAGTAGCGATCTTTGGGTAGGACCGAGATCACTCAAACGCAACACATCGCGACAACGAGGTCACAACTCCTTGCCTGACGTCGCGTACCTACTCACTGCTAGGTGAACAGGGGCTACACGTGAAAGAAGATAAACCCAACTTATCTTCACCTGGCTGGGGAATCGAACCCCGGTCCTTCTGGTTGTGAGGCAGACGCTCTATCCACTGAGCTACCGTGCTGTGTGTGTGTGTGTGTGTGTGTGTGTGTGTGTGTGTGTGTGGTGATGTACAAATTACAGAAAGTTTCCTCTTTTTTTTCTCTCTTGAAGATATATTGGTGACAGTCGTAACAAAATTTTCAATCAGATCACCGTTGGTCAGTTCACGGTGAAGGCATAATTATGCAAGCCCATTCAATCTCTCCTCACCCATAGTTGACCGTCTGAATGATTTTATATGTTTAAGTGTAGAAAAGCTTTGTTCTGCTGTAGCAGATGAAATGGGCAAAGTCGCACAAATAAGTAATAATTTCTTTGTAACAGGATAATTTTGTGAGCAGTGTTCATGTATCAAGTAGGCTACAGTATTTGGCAAGGAGCTTTTAGGTACAGAAGACCAATGTGATTTCCACATTCTGAATTCAGTGACATAATCATGTAAATCATCCAGGCCCAGAACTGGATAATTTATTAAGAGGTAGGTAGTCTTTGTGCATCGATAGCAATCAGCCGCAGCTCTCTGAACCTAACTTCGGTTGTAGGTAAGCTACTTGAGGGCATAATTAGAGACAAAATTGTGAGTTACCTTGAAAGCCACTCATTGATTGGGGACTCACAACATGGCTTCCGAAACAAAAGATCCTGCCTATCAAATCTATTAACCTTTTATAACGACCTCTTCACTGTTTATGACGTAACCAAATCACTGGACGTAGTCTATCTTGATTTCCAGAAAGCGTTTGATAAAGTCCCGCATCATAAATTACTTTACAAATTAAAGCAAATAGGTATTGACGGTCAGGTAAACCAATGGATCGCGAATTGGTTGAGCAACAGACAACAAAGAGTAGTGATTGACGGATTTAACTCAGAGTGGGCGCCGGTCACTAGTGGCGTCCCTCAGGGCTCGGTTCTTGGCCCAGTGCTCTTCATTATTTACATCAACGACGTGGATGTTGGACTCAATAACCGCATTAGTAAATTTGCAGACGACACAAAGATTGGTAACTCGGTTCTCACTGACAAAGACAGGCAAAGCCTCCAAGAGGATTTGCACAAAATTTCAGCTTGGTCGGATAGATGGAGATGCCCTTTAACGTAGACAAGTGCCAGGTCCTTCAAGTTGGAACGAGGAATAAGAAGTTTGATTACGAAATGCGCGGCGTTAAACTCAAAAGCGTTCAATGCGTCAAGGACTTGGGGGTCAAAATCGCGTCAAACCTCAAATTCTCACAGCAATGCATCGATGCAGCAAATAAAGCGAACAGAATGTTGGGCTTCATTAAAAGAAACTTTTTATTTAAGAATAAAGATGTAATACACCCGCTCTACAACAGTTTAGTCAGACCCCACTTGGAATATGCGGTACAGTTTTGGTCTCCCCACCATGCAAAGGATATTGCTAAATTAGAAGGTGTTCAGCGTCGGGCAACGAAAATTATCCCTTCCTTGCGCAACAAATCCTACGAAGAAAGGCTTTCTACCCTTAACATGTTCTCTCTTGAGAAACGTCGCCTCCGAGGAAAACTGATCGAATGTTTTAAAATACTTAATGGTTTCACGAATGTAGACAGATCAACATTGTTTATGATCGATGACACTTTGCGCACGAGGAACAATGGCGTAAAACTCAGATGTAGACAAGTAAATTCAGACTGCACCAAATTTTTCTTCACCAACGTTGTAGTGCGAGAATGGAATAAGCTCCCATCATCAGTGGTCCAGTGTAACACGATTGACTCCTTCAAAAATAAGCTCGACCGTCACTTCCTTCAACTTAATATCAACTAGAGTAGAAATGCAACGTTTTGGAGTCTTCTGATTAATGTAAAATCACTTAGGTTTAAGGACAGACCACCAAGTCTGGACCATGGGGTCTGTGTGGTCTGATTTTCTATGTAAATCTATGTAAATCTATGTAAATCTCCCCCTTGTCCAGTACCCGCCCGTTACGCGTACTAGACAACTCAGTGAGGCAAAACTCGCAGAGCGTGAATAAACTGTAGTGTAGATACTCGTTCTGGGGGAGTATTTCACATTTTTTCTTTTTAGCTTTTAAAC